>NC_057798.1:603924835-604101142 GCF_018294505.1 Triticum aestivum | reverse complement strand
GGCACAGCACGCGCGCCCTTCTTCCCCGCTCCCCCGCCTCATCTTGCCTTCTCTCCCTCCTGCCTCCGCCGTTGAGCAAGAGAACTCCACACCACGACGATGAGCTCTTCCTCCGCCGCGGCCCCCGCCGTGTGCTCCGGCGTGTGGGACGGCTTGGAGGTAGAAGAGGAACACATCGAGTTCCTCCGCCGGACACGCCGTCTCCCCAGCGCAGACCTCGTGCGTGCCCACACTGCGCCGGAGGGGGAGATCCGGCCGGCGCCGGAGGAAGGCGAGCGGGTCATCTTCCGCTTGCACCTCATGCGCGGCCTGGGGCTGCCGGCGAGCGGCTTCTTCCGCTCGTTCTTGAAGTTCCACAGCCTTCAACCGCACCACCTTACTGCGAATACGGTGGTGTTGCTCTCCGCCCTCGCCACTCCGTGCGAAGGTTTCCTCGGCGTTCTCCCCACCATCGAGCTGTGGGGAGAATTCTTCTCTTCTAAGCTCGGCACTCACGTCACCGGCGTGCCGGCTCAGTGTGGCGCCTACATCGCGGTGCGGCGCTCGATGGCGACAACCCCTTTCCTCCCATCACGCTGATCAAGTCCCTGAAGATGTGGCAGCGCTCATACTTCTAGGTGAAGAACCTCGCCTCCGACGGCGACTGGGTCAACCTGCCGCCCTACAATGCCGCCCCCCTAATTGGGAGGCTCCCCAGCTGGTCTCACTGAGTCAAGACGCTGACTCCCGCCGGAGCCGCCGCCGTAGCGCGACTCCGAGTCCTGACGCAGTCGGAGGGTCTCGTCGGGGCCGACTTGCTGGCCGCCTTCGTGGTGCGCCGAGTTCTCCCGCTCCAAGGCCGGCCTCATCTGATCTGTCAGATGAGCGGCCTCCGAGACCCAAGTCAGATGAGCACCAAGGAGATGCCCCGCAAGGAGGTGGCGAACTTGGTGAACCATATCGCACACTGTGAGTTCGAGGAGTATTGGCAGTTCGGCAAGGAGCCGTACTCGCGCGACAACCCCCCACCAGTGGTAAGTCGCGCCCCCCTATTGTTTTGTCTTCTTTGCGGCCAACTCCGGCTTCTGACTCTTGTCGGTTTCTTCTGAGCCAGAATCCTCTTATGCAGCCCGCTGCTGGCGCCACGAGACAGCCCCGCGAGTATGTTCACGATCGTGCTGAGAGCGACGTCGACGACCCCGACTTGCGGGCGGCGGCGATGGAAGCCGACGCCGAAGGTGGGGGAGAAGGGGCAGAAGGAGACTTCAGGCCCTCGGCCACCTTCGCCGACTGGCCTAATGACGATGCCGAAGGGGAGGTCTCCCGACGCCACCAGCCGAAGGTCGGTGCCTCCGCCGGCCAAGGCGGTTTGAAAAGGCGTCACGCCGGGCCGAGTGCGCTTGGCGGCAAGTTGAAGAAGATAAAGGGGGCGGCCGCCGCGACCAGATAGGAGGAGGCGGCCGCGAAGGCCAACCGCTTCCGAAGGGAAGTGAGAAGGCCGCCGCTAGTCTCTGCGTAAGTCTTTACGCTTTTTTATTTTCCTTCGTTGAATCTTGTCCGAGTCTTCTTTTATATTCCCTCCATTCTTCTTCAGGGCCCCTCTTTCCCTTGAGAGTGTCGCCGTCCCCTTCGTCATGGGGTTGGCAGAGACGTCTGCCAATACTCGACGGGGCGACCCCGCCGCTGACCTCCGGGAGGCGACGGAGCGAAATGCGTGGGAGAAGCGTGAGGAGGAGGAGGCCGAACGTCTGGAGAAGGCGGAGGTCGACAGGGCGACCGCCTCCGCCCAGAAGAAGGTGGAGGATGCCGAAGCCGCCCTTGCGGCGAGACGGCGCGCCGAGGAGGCCGCGCGTCGCCGATCGGCGATGCTCGTCCCCCCACTGTCGTCTGCACCGCCGCCTCCGGAGTTCACGGGGCAGACCGGAGAGGCCGGCACCGAGAACCCCGTCCTGGAGAAGGAGAGAGGCGAGGCTTCTATGTCGGACACTCTCGTGCCGCCACCGCCGCCTCCACCGCCGTCTGGGAGACCGCACGGCAAACAGCCGGTGGGTCCATCGGAGCCACCGGTCATGGACGAGGCCGAGGCGCGGCTTCTTCTCCAAATCGCCTCGCCGGTGCGCTGCCATCTTGAGAGGGCGACCTCGGCGCCGCGACCTCGGGAGACTGGTGCTGCCAGCTCGGCAACCCTAGACGCCGAGGCCACAAGTGCCGCGCCCACTGGGTGGTTGCACGGAGGCGGCACCGGGCCGCTAAATCAATCGCTTCTGGAAGTCCAGGCGAAGCTGCGGGCCGAAGGCGATGCCCTTCAAGCCTGCACCAGAGCACATCTGGCCGCACGAACGGTCGTCCGAGTAAGTTTCTTTTCCTTTTTGTTTCTTGTTTTTCTCCGGGGGGGCGCGCCAGTGCACCCACTAGGTGTAGTCCCCGAGTTACGGGCCGGCTGCTGAGCAGGCGGTTCGGAACTCCCTCTCGAGTTCCAAATACTAACTTTGTCTTTAATGACTTATTGCAGGAGTATCACAACCTCCGCGCCACAGCCTTCAACCGTAATGTTGAGGAGTTGAGCAAGCGGGCTACCGACTTGTCGGAAAGCCGGAGTAAGTTCTTCTTCTTCGCGGGGGCGCGCTGGCGCACCCGCGGGCTGTAGTCCCCGAGATTCGGGCCGACTGCTGAGCAGTCGGGCCGGATCTTCCCGGCGATCTTCTTTGCTGACGACTTGTTTGTCTCTTCTTTCGTTCTTCAGGAGCCAACGCCGCTCTTCAGGAGTAGCTGGGCGAGGCCAATACCGCCCGTCGTGCCAAGGAGGAGGAGTGTGGCAAGCTTGCTGCGGAGCAGAAGGAGCTGCTCAAGAAGGCGCAGGACGAGGCCGAGAAGAAGGAGGCCGCTCTCCTGGCCGAGTTCGAGAGCGAGCGTTCCTCCTGGACGGACAGGGAGGCGATGCTGACCTCCGGCTTCCACGAGATCGAGGATATCGTTGATGGTAAGTTTCTTTCGTTTCTTCGTGCTTCCGACCATGTGTCAGGCCGACTTCTGATTTTTCGACTTGCTTCTTTTTTGTCTTGGCAGACTTCTTCCCTGGTCACTCGCAGGCAGTCCCTCTGGCCATCGAGGCTGGTCGTGAGGCGTGAAGGGCAAACAGTGAGGAGATCGCCGCTAATGCCCCCATAACCATCATTGAGCAGCTTCTGAGCATTGAAGCCCGTCTTCGTCCGGCTCACCGGCTGATGCGCCGACTTTTGCGTGCCAGCGCCTAGGCGGTTGCCGCCCTGTGGCCAGGCACGCCGGCTCTGCACACCGCTAGCCGAACTGCCGACTGGCTAGAGGTCGCTGCCGGCCGTCTTGAGGCCTGGAAGGGCTCCTCGGCCCGGGCCGAAGCGCACCGGGCCTTGGAGTTTGTCAAGGCGTGGTATCCAGGGCTGGACCTGGACCGTCTGGCCGCGTTCCGGTCAGAGGCCCAGGCCGAGCTGGAGGCCGTGGAGGGCGCCCTTATCGAGCGTGCGGCGGCCATCGTCGAGTACACGGACACCAGTGTCTTCGCCCCCGAGCGGGCTGAAGGCGGCGAGGAAGTGCCGCCAGAGTGGTTCGGGATGAACCCGGAGTATGGCGAGGACTCGGCGGAGGTGATCGACTCCAGCACCGAGGAGCAGGACGAGGCGGAGGACGAAGGCGAGGCAGAGGTGCTAGAAGACGGAGCAGGCGGCCAGCCTCAGCTCGACCGCGCCTCCAGGAACGAGCCGCGTCGAGAGAAGGTGACTGCCGCCGGAGGCGATCAAACCGAGACCGCCCAACCGACTGCCCCGGCGCCTGACACCACCGTCTCCTCCGATCCTCCGATCCCAGATGCTGCCTCCTAGGCTGCCTTTTTCGCCTCTGTTTGTCTGTCTTTGTAATCTTTTAAAAACTTTGTTAGATTCGAACAATTCCACCCGCGGGGTGTATCTTGAACTTCTATTCGAAGATTCGGCCAATGGGCCTATGTAAATATTTATTCGATTTCCGTCTTTCCTTGCTTACTGCTCTTTTGGCTTTTCCCTTTGCCGTCTTCCTTTAGTCGCTGCCTTGCCAGTCGGACAGCCGCTCTGCGGACTGTCGCTGGGTCAAGTGCTTGGCTACTTCGGGAAGGCAAGTACTTGGCCATTTAGAGTTTCTTTAGCAAGTCGGATAAAAAGCGGCAGGCCGACTACCCAAGAGTCGGTCGTCCTTGATAGAGGCTAATAAACACGGTGAGCCGGCTACTCATGAGTCGGCTTTGTGCTTCAGAAATGCTGGAGGCCGTCTTACGCTATGTTCGTGCTTTAGGTCCTTAGCCATTTTTCGTGTGGGCGCCCGTTCTTCCTCACTCCTGCCCGCCTCACACTCGCTCTACGAGCTGCGGCTTTGCCAGGAGGCGGATTGGGCACCGTGCACTACTCGTCTGACTGCGGGAAGCTCCTCATAGCGCAAGGCGGCGAGTCCCCGGGCCGACTAGTCTGGCCCGGTGCCAAGCGGCTTGTAATGAAAGTAATGTACTCGGAGGCATAATTCTTATCATACAGATAACAAAAAAGGGCAGTCCCCGAGCTCGTCTCGGGGGGCCCAAAGTCTTAGTACTTTAATACAAAGGGGTAGTGTGATACATACTACATCAACTGTAAAATCTTCGAAGAAGATTTGCATTCCACGGGCGCTCTGTCTCTTTGCCGGAGTCGTCCCTCTTACACGCTCGGGGCTTCTGAGCGTCGATCAGATAGTAGGCGTCGTTCCCTAGCACCTTGCTGATGATAAAGGGGCCTTCCCAAGGTGCCGACAACTTGTGCTGGCCGGCTGTTCGCTGGATCAGCCGGAGCACAAGGTTGCCTTCTTGTAAAGATCTTGGCCTGACCTTCCTGTTGTAGTATCGATGCAGACTCTGCTGGTAGATGCTGGGCCGGCTAAGTGCCAACAGCCGGCCCTCTTCCAGCAGATCGACGCCGTCTTGACGTGCTTCTTCTGCTTCTTCCTCGGTGTACATGGCGACTCGCGGGGAGTCGAACTCTATGTCCGTTGGGATGACGGCTTCGGCACCATAGACGAGGAAGAAGGGTGTGAAGCCAGTTGACTTGTTTGGAGTCGTGTGCAGACTCCAGAGGATGGCTGGCGGCTCCTCAAGCCAACAGCCGGCAGATCGCTCCAGCGGTACGACGAGTCGAGGCTTGATGCCGGATAAGATGAGGCCGTTCGCTCGCTCCACCTGGCTGTTTGACTGCGGATGGGCAACGGACGCTAAGTCCAGTCGGATGCCCTGTGTCGCGCAGAAACGGGCCAAGGCGCCTTTGGCAAAATTCGTGCCATTGTCGGTGATGATGCTGTGTGGGATGCCATACCGAGTTGTGATGTCAGCGATGAAGGTCACTGCAGTCGGACCATTCAACTTCTTGATGGGTTTCACCTCCACCCACTTGGTGAACTTGTCCACTGCGACAAGTAGGTGAGTTAAGCCACCTCGTGCCGTCTTGAATGGTCCCACCATGTCCAGGCCCCAGACTGCAAAGGGCCAGGCGATGGGGATAGTCTTGAGTGCAGAAGCTGGCTGAAGTGGCTTGGAACGGAAAATCTGGCACCCCTTGCACTTTTGGACTAACTCTTTGGCCTCTTCCAGGGCGGTTGGCCAGAAGAAACCGTGCCGGAAGGCTTTGGCGACGAGTGCCCTGGAGGCCACGTGGTGACCGCACTCGCCTTCATGGATGTCTCTGAGGATTGCTTGGCCTTGTTCTGCCTCGACGCAGCGTTGGAAGACGCCGGTAACGCTGCGCCTGACCAGCTCTCTGTTGACTATGGTGTAGGCTGCTGCTCGGCGTTGCACTTGCCGAGCCAAGATTTCATCAGTTGGCAGCTCTCTGTTTACTAAGAACCTGAGGATGGGCTGGGCCCATGAAGGTGCTGCTATTTCTTCAACTGCCACTAGTGCGACTTGGACAAGGGCGGCCGGGCTGGGAGGCGGCGGGTTGGAGTCCGCAGCCGCTTGCTGATTTGACAAAGTCCCGGGGCCGACTGGAGCAGTCCCCGGGCCGAGCTCTGGAGTCTTCGATCTTGCCACAGCAGTCCCCGGGCCAGGTTCTGAAGTCCCCGGGCCAGCTTCTACTGTGTGTTTCTTGGAGTCGGATCCGTCCTCCTTATGCGGAGCCGGCACAAAGATGGAATCTGATTCTGGTGACGGCTTGATAGAAGGCTTGAAGAGGCGCCGGAGGGCGACACCAGATGGTATTGCCTGGTGGGTGGAGCCGATTCATGCCAAGGCGTCTGCTTGGTCATTGTCGTTCCTTGGCACGTGGAGGAACTCGCACCCCTCGAAGTATCCGCTGAGTTGCTGGATGAGGAAACGGTAGCTCGCCATATTTGCGTCCTTGGCGTCCCAATCGCCAGATGATTGCTGGACCACCAAGTCAGAGTCGCCATAACACAGGATCCGACGAATGCCGAGATCTTTGGCAAGCCGGAGCCCGTGGATGAGCGCCTCGTACTCGGCCACGTTGTTGGAGGCGGCGAAGTAGATCTGCAGCGCATATCTGAGCTTGTCGCCCTTGGGGGAAGTGAGGACAATGCCGGCTCCCAAGCCGGTGCGCATCTTGGAGCCGTCGAAGTGCATCCGCCAATGGGTGGAGTCGGGCGCTGGCGGCAGATAATGGGTCTCGGCCCAGTCGACGAGGAAGTCGGCCAGTGCTTGCGACTTGATGGCGGTGCGAGGCTCGTAGTAGATGGTGTAGGGGGCCAGGTCGATGGCCCATTTGGCCACTCGGCCAGAAGCATCTCGGCTTCCGATGATCTCAGCCAGTGGAGCTGTGCAGACCATAGTGATTGGATGCTCCTGGAAGTAAGGCTTCAATTTCTTGGCGGCAAAATGCACGCCGTAGCACATCTTCTGGTAATGGGGGTAGTTCTGCTTGGAGGCCGACAGTACCTCGCTCAAGTAATATACCGGTCTCTGGATAGGTAGCGCCTTGCCTTCCTCCTCGCGCTCGACTACAATGATTGTGCTGACTACTCGGCTGGTGGCGGCAATGTATAGGAGCATGGGCTCTTTGGGAGTCGGAGCCGCCAGCACAGGGGGAGTAGTCAACATATTTTTAGTTGGAAAAAAGCCTCGTCCGCCCTGGGAGTCCACTCAAAGAAGGTCGTCTTCTTCATGAGCTGATACAAGGGGAGAGCCTTCTCGCCCAGCCGACTGACGAATTGGCTGATGGATGCCAAACAGCCGGTGAACTTCTGCACATCTAACAGTCGTCTGGGTGCTTCCATCCTCTCGATGGCCTTGATCTTCACAGGATTGCACTCTATGCCGCGTTCGGAGACCAGGAAACCGAGGAGCTGGCCGGCTGGTACTCCAAAAACGCACTTCTCTGGGTTGAGCTTGATCTGGAATTGGCGCAGATTCTCAAAGGTTTCCTTGAGGTCCTTCAGCAAGGTTCCACGCTTCTCCGTCTTCACCACTACATCATCCACATAGACGTGGGCATTTCTGCTGAGTTGCTTCAGGAGGCACTTCTGCATGCAACGCTGAAAGGTGGCGCCGGCGTTTCTTAAGCCGAACGTCATGGTCAGGTAGCAGAAGGTTCCAAACGGCGTGATGAAGGTGGTCTTCAGTTTGTCAGCCGGGTTCAGCTTGATCTGGTGATATCCTGAATATGCGTCTAGGAAACTCAATAGCTCGCATCCGGCTGTGGACTCTATCACCTGATCAATTCTCGGCAGAGCAAATGGGTCCTTGGGGCAAGCTTTGTTGAGGCTCGTGTAATCAATGCACATCCGCCACTGCTTGTTCTTCTTCAGCACCAGTACTGGGTTTGCCAGCCACTCTGGAAAAAACACTTCCATGATGAAGCCGGCTGCCAGGAGCCGGGCTATTTCTTCTCCAACAACTCTTCTTTTTTCTTCTGACAGGCGGCGTAAGGGCTGCCTGACGGGCTTCATATCAGACCGCACGTGTAATTTGTGCTCGGCGAATTCCGTCGGGACACCAGGCATGTCCTTGGGGGACCATGCGAAGATGTCGCGATTCTCATGGAGGAAATCGATGAGCTCGCTTTCCTATTTGCTGTCAAGGCCTGTGCCCATGACAGTGTACCTCTCCAGGTGCTCCAGGTCCAACGGTATCTTCTTTGTTTCTTTGGCTGGCTTGAATGATCCTTCTGCTTCCGACTCCTTGGGGTCGGGTGATAACTCGGGCTGCTTGCCGGCCATCGCCACGACCCGATCAAGATGCCGTTTCTCAGCCACGATCACCAAGGACTCGGCCAGCCGACTGCTTTCGGCCGCGCAAGCGGACGACTTCCTGTAGTCGCCGGACACGGTTAGGATTCCCTTGGAACTCGGCATCTTCATCTTGAGGTAGGCGTAGTGGGGGACCGCCATGAACTTGGCCAAGGCGGGTAGGCCAAGCAATGCATGATATGGGCTTTCAAGGTCCACCACCTCAAACCAAATTGGCTCTCGACGGAAATGATCCTTGTCTCCGAAGAGGACATCTATCAGGATCTTGCCGATTGGCGAGCAGGAAAGGCCAGGGACGATTCTGTGGAACACAGTCCGGCTGCTCCGAAGCTGTCTTCGCTTGATTCCTAATTTCTCCATTGTATCCTTGTACAGGATGTTGATACTGCTACCTCTGTCTATCAGTACTCGCGAGAAATGAGCGGCCCGCCTATCTGTGGCGAGTGTGGCGCCTAAGACCAAGGCGTAGGTGCCTGGACTCAGCATCACCTCTGGGTGATCAGCTCTGCTCCAACTGATAGGCTTTTAGGAACAATGCACAAACTCTGGAGTACTTGATGCAACCGCATTTACTTCTTGCTGCTGTTGGCGCCTGCTGCGTCGGTCATCCGCTACACTGGTGAACACCACATAGGCTCCGTGCTCATCCGGGAACTCGTCTTGTATCGCGCTGATTGGCCTGACGGCCGGCTGCTGGGGCGGCTGTGGAGGAGGCAGCCCAGCAGGAGGGGGAGGGGGCAGGCCGTCGCCCTTCGTGATTCTGGTCAGCCAGTGGCATTTCCTGGTGGTGTGGTTGGACGGCTTCGCGCCGCTGTGGAACTTGCAGGGACCATCTAGAGTCTGCTCGTAGGAGAAAGCCGGCAGCCAGTTGGACTTGCCGCCCTTCTGTCACCTCACCGGAGGCGGTCCCTCCAACTGCTGGTCCTCTCCTGTTGCCACTTGCCGACTGCTGGAAGTCGGCTGCGGGGCTTTGCGCTTCTGGTCATT
Source organism: Triticum aestivum (assembly GCF_018294505.1). NCBI lineage: Eukaryota > Viridiplantae > Streptophyta > Magnoliopsida > Poales > Poaceae > Triticum > Triticum aestivum. The sequence continues at coordinate 604,091,950 of NC_057798.1, read as the reverse complement.
CTACTATTGCCGCCGACTGGTGTCTCCAGCCGGAGTTCTTGGAGCCTGAGGGGCGACTTTGCCAGTTGTGCTGACCCGAATCTCCACCTTCATGGAGGAGTCGGCCGTGGCGTACTTGTCCGCTGTGATCAGCAGCTCATCGAGGGTCTCCGGCTCGTCGCAGAGGAGCTTGTGCTTGAGGAGGGTGCCTTCTCTGCACCCGGCAGTAAAGTACTCGATGGCCTGCACCTCGTGCACGCCCTCGCAGGAGTTCCGGAGTTCGCCCCAGCGTGTGAGGTAGTCGCGAGTAGACTCGTCAGGGCCTTGCACGCACAAGGAGAGTTGGCGTGGCTTGGGAGGTCGCTTGTACGTTCTCGTGAAGTTGCGGACGAAAGCCTCGGTGAAGTCGACCCATCTGTTGATGCTGCGAGGCTTCAGACTGTTCAACCACGTCCTTGCCGAGCCCTGGAGCATGAGCGGGACGTATCTTACGACAACACGCTTGTTGCCGTTCGCTATGTTGACGGCTGTGGAGTAGTCGATCAGCCAATCTTCCGGCTTCACGGTGCCGGTATATTTGGGCGTGTCTCGGGGGAGCGTGAACCCTTTGGGGAAGGGCTCATCTCGGATGCGGGGTCCAAAGCAGGGGGACCCAACTCGTCTTCTTCTTCCAGGGCCAGGGATCGGTGGAGTCGGTCGATCCGGTGGTGGGCATCGTTCTCTCCGACTCCCTCTCGACGGCCAAGGCGGTCAACGAGAGTTGAATGTTCCACGGGCGGCGGGGAGACTTGCCTTTCTCTGCGAGGAGGGGGAGGCAGGTAGTCGTCCCGCCGTTCCACCGCTTTGGGGCGGCCGTCTTGGTCGCGCTCGATGGTGATGTGAGTCCGACTGTGGCTGACAGCCGGCTCCTTGTCCTTCTTCCCACGGGCCCCGCTAGTCGGCGTCCGAGACATCGCACCTTGGTCTCGGCGAGGCGGTGGGTCGTCGTTTTGGTGCTGCGGCGCCTCGGTGCGGCAGCCGGCATCACTCTGCGCGGCAGCCGCGTTGAGGAGCTGCTGAACTCGCTCCGTCATTATGCAGCGCTCTTCGCCTTCGAAGTTGTCGAGCTCGTCTGCCGCCGCCTGGGCGGCACAGATATTCTCTGCGGGCGTGGCATACACAGGGTGATCAGCCCCGAAGAGGTTGGCGATTGCCGCGCCGCGCTGTCGGACCGCGCCTAGGCGGCTAGGCCCGGTTGGAGCCGGCGAGCCGCCTACGGCATGATCCATCTCGCGTTGGTAAGCTTCTGACAAGCGCCTCATGCTTGCCAGCTTCTTCGCGCCCTCGACGAGCTGAAGGCGGAGCGCCTCCAGCGTCTCGGCGTCGGCGTCTTCCGGAATCGGCGCTGCAAGGCCTCGCAGGGCCGCGTCAAGCGGGTCATGTGCTCCTTCGCTGGAGCGCTCGCCGTGGTCGAGGACGGGGACCTCAGTGACGGTGCTTCCGCCGCTCCCTGCGTAAGAGAGTGGCTCGTCGTAGACCACCACGTTGGTGGGGAACGCGTCGAGCGACGAGGTGTCAGAGTCGACCAGCATCGGGTCGGTGGATCCTATGGACTCCAGGTCCATGGCAGGCTCACCGGCGACGTGGAGTTGGTCGAGGAGGCCCGCGAGGAGGCTCCCAGGGCCACTCGTGCCTGCGTCAGACGCAGGCTCATCGGAGAGGCGAACCTCGCCGATAAGATCGGCGAGGCAGCTAGCCGCACAGGCGATCTCAGCGCCGTGCAGCGTGTCGGCACAAACGCCATCCGGCGTGCCGGGCTGGCTGTGCTCGCCGAGGAGGAATAGGGTTCCCGTCCAGAGCAGATCTCCGGACGACGGTGCACCTCGCCCCACGGTGGGCGCCAAAAGTCAGGGGTTGGATACGACATATGCCAAAGGATGGCTTATCATGGTGGGAGCGAGTAGAACGTCGCCGGTGCCTGGAAGCGGGATGAGGCGAAGACATGCACGCCGGCGGAACTTACCCAGCTTCAGGGCTCTCCTAGGAGATAACACCCCTGCTGCTGCTCTGCGGGGTCTCCGCATGATCACTAAGGCAAAGTGACTACAATGGTGCTCCTGGAGCTGTTTCGGGAGGCAGGAGAGGGCAAGGCTAGCTCCCTCCTCCCTGTGCTATCCGGTCTATCTCTATCTAGGTCCAAACCCTTTGCATGGGTGCCCCAGGGGGTTTATATAGGCCTACCCCCTGGGGGTACAATAGTAATCCGGCTGGGCGCGGGTCCCAGCCGTCTGTCTCTCAGGCCGCCGTCCTTCCCGCCGGCTTCTGGGGCCCGCCGACTGGCGGGTCCCGCGGACAGGCTTGATACTGTAGCGGCACTCCTGATGATGCAGGCTCGGTCATTGGGTCGTGGCAACAGTGCGCCATCTATCGGGCGATCACTGTCGCCATTCCCCATCCTATCTGGTTAATGGCTCGTGGGGCCCTGGGGAGGAGTCGGCCGACTCCCACAGGTCCGTCTTCGGGGCGCTCAGGCCGCCTTCGGCCCACCCACTGACAGGCGGCCCCGCCGCCTTCGGGTCGTACAGGCGGGCGTCGTGGGCACAGTGTGCTGCGCACTATGGCTGAGGTCAGGGCAGGCATGGCAACAGTGCCGCGCCTCGCCGGAGATCTTCCAGCGATATGGCCCACTGTAGCCATGCCGGCCCTTCGTAAGCAGGGCGGAACGACCACGCCGTGACCGTACCCCGCATCATACTTCGAGATGAGGGAGGAGTCATGGGCCGACTCTCCATAGTCGGCCTCTCTGGAGGTTGCCAGCTTGGAGTCGGCTTATCTCGGAGTCGCCGTCTGGGACTCGGCTTGTCTTGGAGTCGCTCCTGGGACTCGACCTAAGGGGCGCGGCCTGCCCCGATGTCTTGAAAGGTCATGGGACACGGGTTAGCCTATCCGTGGCCATTACTCCGACAGCGTGCCATGAGAGGGCCGGCCCTCCCCCTCCTCCACTGCTTTATATACGGGGGAGGGGGGAACCCCATAGACACACAAGTTGACATTGTTTAGCCGTGTGGAGTGCCCCCCCTCCATAGTTACACACCTCGGTCATATCGTCGTAGTGCTTAGGCGAAGCCCTGCGCTGGTAACTTCATCATCACCATCACCACGTTGTCGTGCTGACGAAACTTTCCCTCGGCCTCAACTGGATCAATAGGACAAGGGACGTCTCCGAGCTGAACGTGTGCTGAACGCGGAGGTGCCATACGTTCGGTGCTTGGATCGCGAAGACGTTCGACTACATCAACCGCGTTAACTAAACGCTTCTATTTTTGGTCTACGAGGGTACGTGGACATACTCCCCCCTCTCGTTGCTATGCATCACATAGATAGATCTTGCGTGATCGTAGGAGTTTTTTTTTTCAAATTACCGCGTTCCCCAACACTAAGGTTTATCAATCTGTGGGAGGCGTAGGATGAAGATGGTCTCTCTCAAACAACCCTGCAACCAAACAACAAAGAGTCTCTTGGGTCGCCAGCACACCCAATACAATGGTAAATTGTATAGGTTCACTTGTTCGCAAAGAGATGGTGACAAAAGTGTAATATGGATAGTAGATATAGGTTTTTGTAATCTGAAAAAATAAAAACAGCAAGATAACTAGTAATAAAAGTGAGCAAAAATGGTATTGCAATGCTTGAAAATAAGGCCTAGGGTTCATACTTTCACTAGTGCAAATTCTCTCAACAATGATAACATAATTAGATCATATAACAATCCCTCAATGTGCAACAAAGAATCTCTCCAAAGTTTCTATCGGGGAACATAGGACGAAAACATGCATCAACCCCTATGCATAGATTACCCCAATGTCACCTCGGGAATCTGCGAGTTGAGTGCCAAAACATACATCATGTGAATCAATAAACCCATTGTCACCACAGATATCCCATCGCAAGACATACATCAAGTGTTCTTAAATCCAACACTCAATCCAACATAACGAAACCTCAAAGAGCAAGACTCAATTCATGACAAGAAGATAGAGGGGGAGAAACACCATATGATCCAACTATAGTAACAAGGCTCGCGGTACATCAAGATCGTGCCAAATCAATAACACGAGAGAGAGAGAGAGATCAAACACATAGCTACTAGTACATACCGTCAGCCCCGAGGGTGAATGATACATCTCCAACGTATCTATAATTTTTTATTGTTCCATGCTATTATATTATCTGTTTTGGATGTTTTATATGCATTATTATGCTATTTTATATTATTTTTGGGACTAACCTATTAACCTAGAGCCTAGTGCCAGTTCATGTTTTTTCCCTGTTTTAGAGTTTCATAGAAAAGGAATACCAAACAGAGTCCAAATGGAATAAAACTTTTGCGATGATCTTTCTTGGACCAGAAGCAAACCATGAGACTTGGAGATGAAGTCAGAGGAGCAATGAGGCAGCCACAAGGATGGAGGGAGCGCCCCTTGTCTTGTGGGCCCCTCGTGGGTGTCCTGACCTAATTTCTTCGCCTATATATTCCATTATACCCCAAAACCATTAGGGGCATCCACAAAAACACTTTTCCACCACCGCAACCTTCTGTACCCGTGAGATCCCATCTAGGGGCCTTTTCCGGCGTCCTGCGTGAGTAGTTTACCTCAGACCTACGAGTCGATAGCTAGTAGCTAGATGGCTTCTTCTCTCTCTTCGATTCTCAATACCATGTCCTCCTCGATGTTCTTGGAGATCTATTTGATGTAATACTCTTTTGTGGTGTGTTTGTCGAGATCCGATAAATTGTGGATTTATGATCAGTTTATCTATGGATATTATTTGAATCTTCTCTGAATTCTTTTATGCATGATTTGATGTCTTTGCAAGTCTCTTCGAATTATCGGTTTGGTTTGGCCAACTAGATTGGTTCTTCTTGCAATGGGAGAAGTGCTTAGCTTTGGGTTCAATCTTGTGGTGTCATTTCCCAGTGACAGTAGGGGCAGCAAGGCACGTATTGTGTTGTTGCTATCTGTCGGATTACGGGTTTCGCAAACCCTTGAAAAATTCAAACTCTAGGTTGCGTGCGGAGATCTCAACCTGCCCAGCTTGCCTACTCGTGATCCTCCTAAGCCTAGGGCGACGAGCTCGAAGAGACAAAGGGACACAACAGTTTATCCTGGTTTGGGCCACCTTGCGGTGTAATACCCTACTCCAGCGTTTTTCTGGATTGCCTCGAAGGGCCGAGGGTGAACTAGTATAGTGGATGAACTGGCCTCAGGAGGTGAGGTGTTCTTGAGCTCAAGAGAGTTGGTGAGGTGGTCGGGTGAGAATGGATCCGATCCCCCTCTATGGTGGTAGCTAAGTCCTATTTATAGTGGCCTTGGTCCTCTTCCCAAATGTTGGCGGGAAGGGATCCCACAACGGCAGGATTTGACAGGGGACAAGTAGTACATCAGATCCTTACAAAAGTGGTCTTCGCCTGTGAAAAGCCCCTGCCCATGACGCTGTGGTGGGATCGGTGATGACCTCTGTCCTGCCGTCCTGGTGGACTTGGTCTCGTTGCACCAGAATGGAAACCTTTGGCTGATCCCTCGGGACTCTGTGCCTGTGGCTTGCCTCCCTTGAACCGAAGAGGAAATTGGCACTCTGCGCCCGCTGGCGCCCGCCTGGTCTTTATCGTCATGGATCATGTTAGCTTAGCCTCATGAGATGCACCTTGCATAGAACTCTCCGCCCCTCGGGAGCCAGCCAGAAGAGGCTGATCCCCTCGGGGGCCTTGGCATCCTCCGCCTCGCGAGGCTTGGCCCCTCGCGAGGGTCTTGAGATGTTGATCTCGAAGCTGGGCCGTACCCGACCGTCGGTGGAGCCACACGGTGGGCCGCAGGCAGGCAAGTCTGGATACCCCCATATCCAGAACGCCAACAGTAGCCCCTGGGCCCAAGGCGCGCTCGGACTTGACTTTCAGGCGAAGCCAAGGGGAAAGTGCGGAGCGGTGCAGGCCCTAACCGCCGCGGCCTTGATGACATGTGGCGATTGATGGGACATGGGCGTCTCCACTTCCCAACGCGGCCTCGGCAACTGTTCGACTTGACGAAACAATGCGGCATGCAGAAGATCATCATGGCGCAAGGTCGTGGAGGCTGGCGGTTGGCCTTTCTTGGCTATAAATGTGGGGTAGCGGTAGAGCCCCCACTCATCTCTCCTTCGACTTCCTGCCGCCCGCTTCTTCTCCTTCTTCGTCTTGTTTCCATGGCGTCGCCGAGGAGGTTTTTGGCGGCCGAGAAGGGGAAAGCTTCCAAGGACGGACCAGCCGCTCCGCCTCCCAAGAGAGGCCATGGCCGTCCCCGTAAGCACCCCGCGGCCCCCATGGTGGCACCCAGGGGGCGCGGGCATGCACCCCCCAGAGCCGGCGTTTCTCTTGGTGCCCGCGAGGGCACCTCTTCTTGCGGCAAGGGCCACCGGCTTCGGATCAGCCCCCATGACGAGGGGAGATGCGTCGTGATCGTGCGCCCGCCTCGGCCGTGCTTCTCTTTGCTGGACGCGCTCCCTGAGTTTGTGGTGTGGCCGGAGAGCCCGCCGTAACCTCGCTCCGGCTTCCATGTTTCTTCTCCGGTGAGCTTCCATCCTCAGGGCTCAATGGTCTCTGGCTGACGGCTACTGCAGTAGAGCTTCATGGGTCGGGGCTAAGGTCGCCGCCTCTGGCAGCGTGGTCCTGACCCGCGGTTGGCAGACGTTCCCCTACGCGCGAGGCCTGGGCGGAAGGTGCACCCTTCACTTCAAGTATGACGGCCTGGTGACCCTCTATGTGAGGGTGTTCAGGGACAGCCGCCACATGGGGTGCTGCCCGGAGGACGGCAGTGACGATGAGGGTGCTGCTCGGAGGACGGTAGCGACGACGAAGGTGAGCTTGGCCTTGGCCTTGGCGGTGCGTGCTCCTCTTCTCGCGATGGCGGCTCTTCTTCGAATGAGAGCTCGAGTAGTGGTGGCTACGACCGGCCCCCACGTCGTCGCGCTCGGGGAAAGGATGGCGGTGGTTCGTCTCGCCGCAGCGCTCCAGTGAAGCTGGAGAGGAGCCCGACGTGAGTCTGGGGGCCGCCGAACTTGGACTCAAGAGCGGCCGCAGCCCCAGGTCGCCTATGGGGGAACTGGTGGAGCACTGGGCCACCTTGAGGCGCTGCTTGAGGATGCGGCGCTGGTGCTTGCTACGTCTTGAGCATGCGTCAGTTTTCCCTTGAAGAGGAAAGGGTGATGCGGCAAAGTAGCGTAAGTATTTCCCTCAGTTTTTGAGAACCAAGGTATCAATCCAGTAGGAGGCTACACTCAAAGCCCTCGTACCTGCACAAACAAACAAGAACCTTGCAACCAACGCGATAAAGGGGTTGTCAATCCCTTCACGACCACTTGCAAAAGTGAGATCTGATAGAGATAATGAATATTTTTGGTAGTTTTTTTGATATAGATTGGAAAGTAAAGATTGCAACATAAAGTAGATCGGAAACTTATATGATGGAAAATAGACCCGGGGGCCATAGGTTTCACTAGTGGATTCTCTCAAGATAGCATAAGTATTATGGTGGGTGAAAAAATTACTGTCGAGCAATTGACAGAATAGTGCATAGTTATGAGAATATCTAGGCATGGTCATGTATATAGGCATCACGTCCGCGACAAGTAGATCGAAATGATTCTGCATCTACTACTATTACTCCACACATCGACCGCTATCCAGCATGCATCTAGAGTATTAAGTTCATAAGAACAGAGTAACGCATTAGGCAAGATGACATGATGTAGAGGGATAAACTCAAGCAATATGATATAAACCCCATCTTTTTATCCTTGATGGCAACAATACAATACATGCCTTGCTGCCCCTGATGTCACTAGGAAAGGACACCGCAAGATTGAACCCAAAGCTAAGCACTTCTCCCATTGCAATAAAGATGAATCTAGTAGGCCAAACCAAACTGATAATTCGAAGAGACTTGCAAAGATAACAAATCATACATAAAAGAATTCAAAGGAGATTCAAATATTGTTAATAGATAATCTTGATCATAAACCCACAATTCATCAAATCTCGACAAACACACCGCAAAAAGAATTAAATCGAATAGATCTCCAAGAAGATCGAGGAGAACTTTGTATTGAGATCCAAAGAGAGAGAAGAAGCCATCTAGCTAATAACTATGGACCCGAAGGTCTGTGGTAGACTACTCACACTTCATTGGAGGGGCTATGGTGTTGATGTAGAAGCCCTCCGTGATCGATTCCCCCTCCGGCGGAGCACCGGAAAAAGCCCCAAGATGGGATCTCATGGGTACAGAAGGTTGCGGCGGTGGAAATAGGGTTTCATGGCGCTCCTAGATGTTTTCAGGGTATATGAGTATATATAGGCGAAAGAAGTCGGTTAGGGGAGCCACAAGGGGCCCAGGGGGCGCACCTACCCCCTTGGTCGCCCCTCCCTGCCTTGTGGCCGCCTCGTTTGTTTATTGACGTCCACTCCAAGTCTCCTGGATTGCGTTTGTTCCAAAAATGACTCTCCCGAAGGTTTCATTCCGTTTGGACTCCGTTTGATATTCCTTTTCTGTGAAACACTGAAATAGGTAAAAAACAACAATTTGGACTGGGACTCCGGTTAATATGTTAGTCCCAAAAATAGTATAAAAGTATATAATAAAGCCCATTAAACATCCAAAACAGATAATATAATAGCATGGAACAATAAAAAATTATAGATACGTTGGAGACGTATCAGTGCCTGGTTCGTATGCCCTCGGGTCTTCTTTGTTTAGCCTTTACTTTCTCCTGTAATTCGAAAAAAAGATGGTGTACCCCGCCGGGGCGTGTAATGAACTATGCCAGTTATGCTCTTTATGCTATGCTTGCTATCTTGATGCTGTGCTATAATGTTTGCGCTCTGAGTAAGCCAGGATAGGAAAACTTAGCTTGATGTGCGCGTAGTAGCTTTCCGCCTCGTGAGGACTTGGCTTCTGGCACTCAACAAGGCTCCCTTCCTGGGGAGCTGGAGGTCACAAACTTCGAGAGACGCCTCAGGGTCTCGAGAGCCGCCGCGGAACCGCTGCAGGGCTGCTTTTAAAGGAAAAGGAAAACTGACGAGCACCTCAGTCCTCCTTATGTGAGCCCCCTGTCATAGATTAGCTCTGACTTAATGCACCGCATTGCGCTTCCTGGGGGGCACGGATATGGGGGGTGTGGATGCCTATGAGCTTGATCGAGGACTCCTCGCGTGGACAAGGCCGAAGCACCAGGGCAGCGGGGTTCGGCATGATTGATAACCCACAAGTATAGGGGATCAATTGTAGCCTCTTTCGATAAGTAAGAGTGTTGAACCCAACGAGGAGCTAAAGGTAGAACAAATATTCCCTCAAGTTCTATCAACCACCGATACAACTCTACGCACGCTTAACGCTCGCTTTACCTAAAACAAGTATGAAACTAGAAGGACTTTGTAGGTGTTGTTGGATACTTTTGCAAGTTTATAAAGAGCACATAAATAAAAACTAGGGGCTGTTTAGATAAAGATGCAATGAATTTAGTATAGCGAGTGTGGAAAAGTGGTGGTAGGAGTTTTGAAATTGTCCCTAAGCAATTGACTACTTTACTAGACCGACAGCAAGTTTTATGTGGGAGAGGCCACTGCTAGCATGTCATCCCTGACTTGGAATTCTATGCACTTATGATTGGAACTATTAGCAAGCATCCGCAACTACTAACATTCATTAAGGTAAAACCCAACCATAGCATCAAGATATATTGGCCCCCCTTCAATCCTGTATGCATCAATTTCTATGCTAGGTTGAAGCTTCTATCACTCTTGCCCTCCAATACATTGTCCTATCAACATACAACTAACCCTATGGTGTGATCCACGCGCACGCTCATATGACAGCAACATAAGCACAAGCAAATTAAACCAATCATAGCAATTCACCAATTACTGATAGGACAACGAAAATCTACTCAGACATCATAGGATGGCAACACATCATTGGATAACAATATGAAGCATAAAGCACCATGTTCAAGTAGAGGGTACAACGGGTTGCGAGAGAGTGGACCGCTGTAGATAGATGGGGGAAGGTGATGGAGATGTTGGTGAAGACAACGAAGGTGTTGGTGTAGATCGCGGTGATGATGATGGCCCCGGTGGCACTCCGGCGCCGCCGGAAGTGACGGGGAGAGAGCCCCCCTCCTTCTTCTTCTTCCTTGACCGTCTCCCTAGGTGGGAGAAGGGTTTCCCCTCTGGTCCATGGTCTCCATGGCGTGGGAGGGGCGAGAGCCCCTCCGAGATTGGATCTGCCTCTCTGTATCTCTCTGTTTCTGCGCTCCTAATTTTGCCCTTTCACCATTTCTTATATTCTCGGAGATCCGTAACTCCGATTGCATTGAAACTTTGAGCATGATTTTTCTCCGGATATTAGCTTTCTTGTGGCGAAAGAAGGGCAACAACCGCCTTACGGGGTGTCGACGAGGGTCAGGGGTGCGCCCCTGCCTCATGGGCCCCTCGAGCATCATATCGCGTTGATTCCACTTCTCAAAATTCAGATATAATCCAAAAAGAATCTCCGACCGTATTTATCCCGTTTGGACTCTGTTTGATATAGATTTTCTAGGACACAAAAAACATGCAACAAACAGGAACTAGCACTGGGCACTGGATCAATATGTTAGTCCCAAAAATAGTATAAAAAGTTGCTAAAAGTATATGAGAGTTGTATAATATTGGCAAAGAGCAATTAAAAATTATAGATACGATGGAGACGTATCAGCATCCCCAAGCTTAATTCCTTCTCGTCCTTGAGTAGGTAAATAATAAAAAAGATAATTTTGATGTGGAATGCTACCTAGCATAATCTTGATCATGTAATATAATCATGGCATGAATATTAAGACACGAGTGATTCAAAGAAATAGTCTATCATTTGACATAAAGACATCAATACTCAGGCATCCCAACAAACTATCATGTCTTTCAAAATATCAATGCTAAAGAACGATATCCCTACAAAATCATATAATCTTGCGATGCTCTGTCTTCTTAACACAAAGTATTTATCATGCACAACCCCGATGACAAGCCGAACAACTGGTTCATACTTTTTAACGCGCTTCAGCTTTTTCAAACCCGTGCAATATATGAGTGCAAGCCATGGATATAGCACTACAGGTGGAATAGAATATGATGGTGGAGGTTGTGTGGAGAAGACAAAAAGGGAGAAAGTCTCACATCGACGCAGCTAATCAACGGGCTATGGAGATGCCCATCAATTGATGTCAATGCGAGGAGTAGGGATTGCCATGCAACGGATGCACTGGAGCTATACATGTATGAAAGCTCAAACTGAAACTAAGTGGGTGTGCATCCAACTTGCTTGCTCATGAAGACCTCGGGCATTTGAGGAAGCCCATCATCGAAATATACAAGCCAAGTTCTATAATGAAAATTCCCACTAGTATATGAAAGTGATAACTCAAGAGACTCTCTGTATGAAGAACATGGTGCTATTTTGAAGCACAAGTGTGGTAAAAGGATAGTAACATTGCCCCTTCTCTCTTTTTCTCTCATTTTTTTTGTTTTGTAGGGCTGATGTCTACTACACAACCTTCTTCTTGTAGACGTTGTTGGGCCTGCAAGTGCACAGGTTTGTAGGATAGTAGCAAATTTCCCTCAAGTGGATGACCTAAGGTTTATCAATCCGTAGGAGGCGAAGGATGAAGATGGTCTCTCTCAAGCAACCCTGCAACCAAATAACAAAGAGTCTCTTGTGTCCCCAACACACCCAATACAATGGAAAATTGTATATGTGTACTAGTTCGGCGAAGAGATGGTGATACAAGTGCAAAATAGATAATATATATGGGTTTTTGTAATCTGAAATAATAAAAACAGCAAGGTAACAAGTGGTAAAAGTGAGCGTAAACGGTATTGCAATGATACGAAACAAGGCCTAGGGTTCATACTTTCACTAGTGCAAGTTCTCTCAACAATAATAACATAGATAGATCATATAACAAGCCCTCAACATGCAACAAAGAGTCACTCCAAAGACACTAATAGCGGAGAACGAACGAAGAGATTATGGTAGGGTACGAAACCACCTCAAACTTATTCTTTCGGATCAATCTATTCAAGAGTTCGTACTAGAATAACACCTTAAGACACAAATCAACCAAAACCCTAATGTCACCTAGATACTCCATTGTCACCTCAAGTATCTGTGGGCATGATTATACGATATGCATCACACAATCTCAGATTCATCTATTCAACCAACAAAAAGTACTTCAAAGAGTGCCCCAAAGTCTCTACTGGAGAGTCAAGAACGTGTGCCAACCCCTATGCATAGGTTTATGGGCGGAACCCGCAAGTTGGTCACAAAAACATACATCAAGAGGCACATGATATCCCATTGTCACCACAGATAAGCACGGCAAGACATGCATCAAGTGTTCTCATAAAAGACTCAATCCGATAAGATAACTTCAAATGGGAAACTCAATTCATCATAAGAGAGTAGAGGGGGAGAAACATCATAAGATCCAACTATAATAGCAAAGCTCGGGATACATCAAGATCGTGCCATAGAGGGAACATGAGAGAGAGAGATCAAACACATAGCTACTGGTACATACCCTCAGCCTCGAGGGTGAACTACTCCCTCCTCGTCATGGATACCGCCGGGATGATGAAGATGGCCACCGGTGAAGGATCCCCCCTCCGGCAGGGTGCCGAGAAGGGATCCCGAGAGGTTTTTGGTGGCTACAGAGGCTTGCAGCGGCGGAACTCCCTATCTATCTTGATATTCGATGGTTTTAGGGTACGTAGGCTTATATAGGCAAAAGAAGTCGGTCGGGAGGTGCTCGAGGGGCCCACGAGACAGGGGGCGCGCCCTACAGGGGGGCGCCCTCCTATCTCGTGGAGTCCTCGAGTATCTTCTGACTTGGAGTCCACGTCTCCAAGATGATATTCTTCCAAAAAATCACGTTGCCGAAGGTTTCATTCCGTTTGGACTCGGTTTGATATTCCTTTTCTTCGAAATACTGAAACAGGCAATTAAATAGCAATATGGGCTGGGCCTCCAGTTAATAGGTTAGTCCCAAAAGTAATATAAAAGTGTATAATAAAGCCCATAATCATTCAAAACAGGTAATATAATAGCATGGAACAATCAAAAATTATAGATACGTTGGAGACGTATCAAGCATCCCCAAGCTTAATTCCTGCTCGTCCTCGAGTAGGTAAATGATAAAAACAGAATTTTTGATGTGGAATGCTACCTAGCATGATTCATAATGTAATTTTCTTTTATTGTGGCATGAATGTTCATATCCAAGTAATACAAAATAAAAGTTCATATTGACACAAGAAATAGTAATACTTCAAGCATACTAAGCAAGTAATCATGTCTTCTCAAAATAGCATGGCCAAAAGAAAGTTATCCCTACAAAATCATATAGTCTGGCTATGCTCTATCTTCATCACACAAAATATTTAATCATGCACAACCCCGATGACGAGCCAAGAAATTGTTTCATACTTTAATAATCTCAAACTTTTTCAACTTTAATGCAATACATGAGCGTGAGCCATGGACATAGCACTATATGTTGAATAGAACGGTGGTTGTGGAGAAGACAAAAAGGAGAAGATAGTCTCACATCAACTAGGCGTATCAAAGGGCTATGGATATGCCCATTAATAGATATCAATGTGAGTGAGTAGGGATTGCCATGCAACGGATGCACTAGAGCTATAAATATATGAAATCTCAACAAAAGAAAACTAGTGGGGTGCATCCAACTTGCTTGCTCATGAAGACCTAGGGCATTTTGAGGAAGCCCATCATTGGAATATACAAGCCAAGTTCTATAATGAAAAATTCCCACTAGTAAATGGAAGTGACAACATATGAGACTCTCTATCATGAACATCATGGTGCTACTTTGAAGCACAAGTGTGGTAAAAGGATAGTAGCATTGTTCCTTCTCTCTTTTTCTCTCATTTTTTTATTTGGGCCTTTTCCTTTTTTTATGGCCTCTTTTTTTATATATTTCATCCGGAGTCTCATCCCGACTTATGGGGGAATCATAGTCTCCATCATCCTTTCCTCACTGGGACAATGCTCTAATAATGATGATCATCACACTTGTATTTTTTTTACAACTCAACAATTACAACTCGAAACTTGGAACAAAATATGACTCTATATGAATGCCTCCGGCGGTGTACCGGGATATGCAATGAATCAAGTGCGACATGTATGAAAGAATTATGAACGGTGGCTTTGCCACAAATACAATGTCAACTACATGTTCATGCAAAAAGCAATATGACAAAAGTAATGTGTGTCATATGAACGGAACGGTGGAAAGTTGCATGGCAATATATCTCAGAATGGCTATGGAAATGCCATAATAGGTAGGTATGGTGGACATTTTGAGGAAGGTATAAGGTGGGTGTATGGTACCGCCGAAAGTTGCACGATACAAGAGAGGCTAGCAATAATGGAGGGGTGAAAGGAGTGCGTATGATCCATGTACTCAACATTAATCAAAAGAACTCATATACTTGTTGTAAAAATTTAGAAGTCATCAAAAACCAAAGCACTACACGCATGCTCCTAGGGGGATAGATTGGTAGGAAAAGACCATCGCTCGTCCCCGACTGCCATCATAAGGAAGACAATCAATAAATAAAATTGTGCTCCAACTTCATCACAAAGCGGTTCACCATACGTGCATGCTACGGGAATCACAAACTTCAAGTCAAGCATTCGTTAAATCCATAATCACCCAACTGGCATGACTTTAATATTACTACCTCCATATCTCAAAACAATTATCAAGCATCAAATTGATCATAGCATCCAATGCACTTTCTATGATAGTTTTCATTCAAATTACCATGCCGTTTTAAGACTCTCAAAATAATATAAGTGAAGCACTAGAGCAAACGACAAACTACTCCAACAAGATATAAATGAAGATCAATGAGTAGCTAAATAATTATGCAACTATGTGAAGACTCTATCTCATTAAAGAATATCAGATCTTGGTATCTTATTCAAACAGCAAGCAAAACAAAATAAAATGACAATGCAAGGATAGCAAAACTCATGTGAAGAAGCAAAAACTTAGGCTCAACCGATACTAACCGATGATTGCCGAAGAAGAAAGGTGGGATGCCTACCGGGGTATCCCCAAGCTTAGATGCTTGAGACATCCTGAAATATTATCTTGGGGTGCCTTGGGAATCCCCAAGCTTGAACTTTTGTGTCTCCTTAATTCCTCTCATATCATGGTTTCTCTTCTTTTTATCAAAAACTTCATTCACAACAAACTCAACAAGAACTCGTGAGATCGGTTAGTATAAACCAATGCAAAACCTTATCATTTTCTACTGTAACAAATCACTAAAATTATTATTCAACATTTAATACTAAATGCCTCTGCATATTTAATACTCCTATCCTCAAATAGAATCATTAAACAGGCAAACATACGCAAACAATGCAAACATAACAGCAATCTGAGAAAACAGTACAGTCTGTAAAGAATGCAAGAGTATCAATACTTCCCTAACTCCTAAAATTATGAACTAATTCCCACTGTAATAAATTTATCATATCTTAATACTCAAAAAGATTCAACGTTATACCACTCTCTGACTTTTCTAGGGAATTTTTGCAACAGCAGTAAACTTTCTGTTTTCTGACAGCAATATGTATACTAGCAAAATAAGCATGGCAAAGGCTATCCTTGACTTTTTTTATTGAAACTAAAGATGCAAAACATTACTCTAACTAACAGCAAGCAAAAACTAACAAAAGAAAATGACGCTCCAAGCAAAACACATATCATGTGGCGAATAAAAAAAAGCTCCAAGTAAAGTTACCGATGAACGAAGACGAAAGAGGGGAGGCCTTCCGGGGAATCCCCAAGCTTAGGCTTTTGGTTGTCCTTGAGTATTACCTTGGGGTGCCTTGGTCATCCCCAAGCTTAGGCTCTTGCCACTCCTTATTCCATAGTCCATCGAATCTTTACCCAAAACTTGAAAACTTCAACCACACAAAACTCAAAACAAAACTCGTAAGCTCCGTTAGTATAAGAAAATAAAACCACCACTTAGGTACTGTAATGAACTCATTATAAATTCATATTGGTGTAATATCTACTATAATCTAACTTCTCTATGGTTCATACCACTTAATACTAGCCATAGATGCATCAAAATAAGCAAACAACACAATGAAAACAGAATCTGTCAAAAACAGAACAGTCTGTAGTAATCTGTATCAGACGTATACTTACGGAACCGCAAAAATTATTAAATAAATTGCTGGACCTGAGGAATTTGTCTATTAATCATCTGCAAAAAGAATCAACCTAAAATCACTCTCCAGTAAAAATGGCATCCATTCTCGTGAGCGCTAAAGTTTCTGTTTTTCACAGCAAGATCACATAAACTTCACTCAAGTCTTCCCAAAGGTTATACTTGGCACTTTATTGAAACAAAAGCTATAAAACATGATTACTACAGTAGCATAATCATGTGGACACACAAAAACAGTAAGGGTAAATATTAGGTTGTCCCCCAACAAGCGCTTTTCTTTAATGCCTTTTTAGCTAGGCATGATGATGGCAATGATGCTCACATAAAAGATAAGAATTGAAACATAACGGGAGCATCATGAAGCATATGACTAGCACATTTAAGCCTAACTCACTTCCTATGCATAGGGATTTTGTGAGAAAACAACTTATGGGAGCAATAATCAACAAGCATAGGAAGGTAAAACAAGCATAACTTCAAGATTTTCAACACATAGAGAGGAAACTTGACATTATTGCAACTCCTACAAGCATATGTTCCTCTCTCATAATAGTTTTCAGTAGCATCATGAATGAATTAAACAATATAACCAGCACCTAAAACATTCTTTTCATGATCTACAAGCATAGAAATTTACTACTCTCCTCATAAGCAAATTTCTTCTCATGAATAGTAGTGGGAGAAAACTCAACAAAATAATTATCATGTGAGGCATAATCCAATTGAAAACTAAAATCATGATGACAATTTTCATGTTTATCATTATTCCTAATAGCATACAAGTCATCACAATAATCATCATAGATAGCTACTTTGTTCTCATATTCAATTGGAACTCTTCCGAAATAGTGGGATCATCACTAAATAAAGTTGTCACTCTTCCAAATCCACTTTCATGTTCATCACAATAATATTCAACATCCTCCAAAATAGTGGGATCAATACTACCTAAAGTTGACACTCTTCCAAACCCACTTTCATCAATATAATCATCATAAATAGGAGGCATGCTTTCATCATAATAAATATTCTCATCAAAACTTGGGGGACAAAAAATATCATATTCATCAAACATAGCTTCCCCAAGCTTGTGGCTTTGCATATCATTAGCATCATGGATATTCCAGGAATTCATACTAACAACATTGCAATCATGCTCATCATACAAACATATAGTACCAAACATTCTAATGCATTCTTCTTCTAGGACATGAGCACAATTTTCCCTTCCATCATTCTCACGAAGGATATTAAAAAGATGAAGCGTATGAGACAAACTCAACTCCATTTTTTGTAGTTTTATTTTATAAACTAAACTAGTGATAAAACAAGAAACAAAAAGATTCGATTGCAAGATCTAAAGATATACCTTCAAGCGCTAACCTCCCCGGCAACAGCGCTAGAAAAGAGCTTAGTTGACGGGGTGTGAGTGAGTGCCCTTTACCTAGCCTCCCCGACAACGGCGCCAGAAAAGAGCTTGATGTCTACTACACATCCTTCTTCTTGTAGACGTTGTTGGGCCTACAAGTGCACAGGTTTGTAGGACAGTAGCAAATTTCCCTCAAGTGGATGACCTAAGGTTTATCAATCCGTAGGAGGCGTAGGATGAAGATGGTCTCTCTCAAGCAACCCTCCAACCAAATAACAAAGAGTCTCTTGTGTACCCAACACACCCAATACAATGGAAAATTGTATAGGTGCACTAGTTCAACGAAGAGATGGTGATACAAGTGCAAAATAGATAATAGATATGGGTTTTTGTAATCTGAAATAATAAAAACAGCAAGGTAACAAGTGGTAAAAGTGAGCGTAAACGGTATTGCAATGATAGGAAACAAGGCCTAGGGTTCATACTTTCACTAGTGCAAGTTCTCTCAACAATAATAACATAGATAGATCATATAACAAGCCCTCAACATGCAACAAAGAGTCACTTCAAAGACACTAATAGCGGAGAACGAACGAAGAGATTATGGTAGGGTACGAAACCACCTCAAAGTTATTCTTTCGTATCAATCTATTCAAGAGTTCGTACTAGAATAACACCTTAAGACACAAATCAACCAAAACCCTAATGTCACCTAGATGCTCCATTGTCATCTCAAGTATCTGTGGGCATGATTATACGATATGCATCACACAATCTCAGATTCATCTATTCAACCAACACAAAGTATTTCAAAGAGTGCCCCAAAGTCTCTACCGGAGAGTCAAGAATGTGTGCCAACCCCTATGCATAGGTTCATGGGCGGAACCCACAAGTTTGTCACCAAAACATACATCAAGAGGCACATGATATCCCATTGTCACCACAGATAAGCATGGCAAGACATACATCAAGTGTTCTCATAAAAGACTCAATCCGATAAGATAACTTCAAAGGGGAAACTCAATTCATCACAAGAGAGTAGAGGGGGAGAAACATCATAAGATCCAACTATAATAGCAAAGCTCGGGATACATCAAGATCGTGCCATAGAGGGAACATGAGAGAGAACACGAGAGAGAGAGATCAAACACATAGCTACTGGTACATACCCTCAGCCTCGAGGGTGAACTACTCCCTCCTCGTCATGGATAGCACCGGGATGATGAAGATTGCCACCGGTGAAGGATCCCCCTCCGGCAGGGTGCCGGGAAGGGCTCCCGAGAGGTTTTTGGTGGCTACAGAGGCTTGTGGCAGCGGAACTCCTGATCTATCTTGATATTCGATGGTTTTATGGTACGTAGGCTTATATAGGCGAACGAATTCGGTCGGGAGGTGCTCGAGGGGCCCACAAGACAGGGGGGCGCACCTTCCTATCTCGTGGAGTCCTCGAGTATCTTCTGACTTGAACTCCACATCTCCAGGGTGATATTCTTCCAAAAAATCACGTTGCCAAAGGTTTCATTGCATTTGGACTCCGTTTGATATTCCTTTTCTTCGAAATACTGAAATAGGCAATAAAACAGCAATATGGGCTGGGCCTCTGGTTAATAGGTTAGTCCCAAAAGTAATATAAAAGTGTATAATAAAGCCCATAATCATTCAAAACAGGTAATATAATAGCATGGAACAATCAAAAATTATAGATACGTTGGAGACGTATCAAGGGCTTCTTTGGCCTCTTTTTTTTTAAAGTCCGGAGTCTCATACCAACTTGTGGGGGAATCATAGTCTCCATCATTCTTTCCTCACTGGGGAATGCTCTAATAATGATGATCATCACACTTTTATTTACTTACAACACAATATTACAACTCGATACTAGATCAAAACTATGACTCTATATGAATGCCTCCGGCTGTGTACCGGGATGTGCAATGATCTAGCGTAGCAATGAAATCAAAATGGACAAGCCATGAAAACATCATGCTAGCTATCTTACGATCATGCAAAGCAATATGACAATGAATGCTCAAGTCATGTATATGATGATGATGGAAGTTGCATGGAAATATATCTCGGAATGGCTATGGAAATGCCATGATAGGTAGGTATGGTGGCTGTTTTGAGGAAGATATAATGAGGCTTATGTGTGATAGAGCGTATCATATCACGGGGTTTGGATGCACCGGAGAAGTTTGCACCAACTCTCGAGGTGATAAAGGGCAATGCACGGTACCGTAGAGGCTAGCAAATTGTGAAAAGGTAAGAGTGCGTATAATCCATGGACTCACATTAGTCATAAAGAACTCATATACTTATTGCAAAAGTTTATTATCCCTCGAAGCAAAGTACTACTACGCATGCTCCTAGAGGGGGAGGTTGGTAGGAGTTAACCATCACGCGCCCAAAACCTTCACACAAAGGAGGACAATCAATAATAAGTCATGCTCCAACTTCTTAGCATAACGAGAGACTATACGTGCATGCTTCGGGAATCACAAACCTTAACACCAATATTCTTACTAAATACAACCATCTACTAGTACCTCCCACATATTATCATCTCTATATTGCAAAACTATTGCAAGGAATCAAACATATCATATTCAGTGATCTACAAGTTTTATGTAGGATTTTATGACTAACCATGTGAATGACCAATTCTTGTCATCTCTCTAAATAGATATAAGTGAAGCAAGAGATTTTAATTCTTTCTACAAAAGATATGCCCATGCTCTAACAAATATAACTGAAGCAAAAGAGCATTCTACAAATGGCGGTTTTCTATGTGAAGAGAAATATGCAATCCAAACTTCAAATGATATAAGTGAAGCACATGAAGCATTCTATAAAGCCATACTCAAAAGATTTAAGTGAAGTGCAATGAGAATTCTATAAATCAATCATGGACTATCTCATACCAGCATGGTGCATAAAAGAAAAGTGAAAACTAAATGCAAAAAACGCTCCAAGATTTGCACATATCACATGAACGAAATGAATCCGAAAACTTACCGATACTTGTTGAAGAAAGATGGGATGCCTTCCAGGGCATCCCCAAGCTTAGACGCTTGAGTCTCCTTGAATATTTACTTGGGGTGCCTTGGGCATCCCCAAGCTTCAGCTATTGCCTCTTCTTCTTCTTCTTCTCACATCGAGACCTCCTCGATCTTCGAACACTTCATCCACACAAAACTCAATAGAAAGCTCGGTAAGATCCGTTAGTATAATAAAGCAAATCACTACTCTCAGTACTGTTGCAAACCAATTCATATTTTGTTTTTGCATTTTAGCTACTGTAATATAGCTTTTCCATGGCTTACTCCACTGATAGAAATCGATAGTTTCATCAAAACAGGCAAACTATGGATCAAAAACAGAATCTGTCTTAAACAGGACAGTCTGTAGTAATCTGAACATTCACCATATTTCTGGTACTCCAAAAATTCTGAAAAAATTAGGAAAAATAAAAAAATGTAAATAAAGACAGTGCAAAAAGTGAGCATGAACAAAGTCAATGGTAGCTCCCACTTTAATAATGCCCGTGTGTCTCACTTTCGCTTTTCTTTTTGAAAAAGTTTTGGGTTCCCATCTTAATTTTTTTGTTTTTAAACTTTATTAAAGCACACAACAGAAATAAATGACTCTCTAAAACTTCCGGGTTGTCTCCCTGGCAGCGCTTTCTTTAAAGCCATTAAGCTAGGCATATAGTGCTCAAGTAATGGATCCACCCGGATCCCAAGGTATATCAAAGCCAATTTAATAGTGAGCACAAAGTAACATATATCATGCAAAAACAAAGTCTAACTCTCTTCCTATGCATCGGCATGTCATAAAAGAACCATTCATGCACACCAAGTAAAGGCCAATGCATAGTAAACAGTTTCTTGCAATTCTATCGTGTTGGAAACATAAAGAGGCGGAGACGTAGTTCCTTTATCATAATAATTGCAAGTTGGAGCAGCAAGCACATGCATATCATATCTATCAAAATCATCATGTGCAACGGTAAAATGCAACCCATCAACATAATCCTTAATAAGAGCAGATTTCTCTGATATAGTGTAGTTTGGAGAATTCAAAAAGATAATAGGACTATTATGTGTGGGTGCAATAGCACCAATTTCATGTTTAACATAAGGAACTATAGCAAGTTCATCTCCATAAGCATCATTCATATTGGCATCATGGCCACAAGCATAGCAAGCATCATCAAAAAGGTGTATTTCAAGAGAATCAATGGGATCATAACAATCATCATAGCAATCATCCTTCAGTAAGCACGAAGGGAAATTAAACAATGTATGAGTTGAAGAGTTACTCTCATTAGAAGGTGGGCACGGGTGATCAATCCACTCTTCCTCCTTTTGTTCTTCGCTCTCCTCCTCATCTTTTTCATCCAATGAGCTCACAATTTCATCAATTCCTTCTTCCATAGACTCCTGCAAAATATTAATCTCTTCTTGGACAACGGAGGAGTCCTCAATATATGGCTTAACATAGGCATTAGAAGCATAATTATCATAACAATATTTAAGTATGGCAAATTTTTCAGATTTCTAAAGAGTAGCATCATACTTTCCAATCAAACAAGCAATTTCATAAGCACCCTTAAAAGCAACAAATTCTTCAATTTGTTGAACATCATAGTAATTATAAACACCCTTAGCATACGAAGATACGATTCCATTATCACTAAACTCACATTGGTAGGGAAGGTGTTTCTTAGGGTCTTTCGAACAAGAAGTAAAATCATATATTTCACATAAATTCCAAGCATAGCATTGCAAACGATGAATTTGATCCAGTAAAAGTTTCGCTTTTTGAGATAAGCGGTGTCACACATAACAAGCATGCTCATCTAAAGATTTTCCCTCAACTAAGGTAGTTGGGGTTTCAGCACGAGCACATAAGGATCAAAGATGATCCAAGTAAACAGCTTCAGGAGTGTGATAGATTTTGAGTGGTTCTTCAACCATTGGTTTAGTAGGTACAACTAATTTTTTTGGTATTTTGCGTTTCCTACCCATAACTAATGATAGAAAACAAGAGCACAAAATAAAAACTACTTAGTGATAAAGCAAACAAGCACACACGAGAATATTCACCCCACTATATAACTCCCCGGCAACAGTGCCAGAAAAAGGTCTTGATAACTGTCGGTGTCAAAATCGGCGAATCTTGGGTAGGGGGTCCGGAACTGTGCGTGTAAGGCCAATGGTAACAGGAGGAGGGGGACACAATGTTTACCCAGGTTCAGGACCTCTCTATGGAGGTAATACCCTACTTCCTGCTTGATTGATCTTGATGAATATGAGTATTACAAGAGTTGATCTACCACGAGATCGTAGAGGCTAAACCCTAGAAGCTAGCCTATGATTATGATTGTTGTATACCTTATCGACTAGCCTGGCCCTGGTTTATATAATGCACCAGAGGCCTAGGATAACAAGAGTCCTAGAAGAATATGTCGGTGGGGGAGGAGTCCTTGCCTTGATCACCAAGTCTTGTGGAATCTTCCTTGTATGCGGCAGCCGTCCGAACTGGCCCATGAGTATACGGCCATGGGGGTCCTCGGCCCAATCCAACTGATCGGGAGATGATGTGGTGAGTACCCCCTAGTCGAGGACACCATTAGTAGCTCCCTGAATCGGTCTTCAAGTTGGGGATGCTCCTCGATTCTTCCAAACTGTTCTTCATCTTCGGTCATCGGTCTTGAAAACTGGTTCAACATCTTCTCATCTTAGATCTTGAGGATCTCCGAAGTGCATCCAAAGAGTTTACACGTCGGGTATCCGAGGAGCCCCTTTAAGTTTCCGGCCTTTATCAGTGCCTTGTTATTTTTATGCCACACCTCGGGTTTGAAGTTGTTCCCAGGCGGCAGTGTCCTCTTGCGTCCGAGCTCCAACGCCGGACTATATTCGAGGTATCTTTTGCAGCCGAGCACCAACACTGGGCTATATCCAAGCTCCAACGCAGGACAGTATCCGAGGTGTCATAGATCACCTTGGTTCTAAAAAGTTGAAGGAGTTTAGCCATGCTTAATGCCTGAAATGCCCTCTATGGAGCCATCCACTAGAACCCGAGCTTTATGCCGGACTGCTTCCAAGGTGGTGCACCACCCCGACTGCAGGCTGATTGTTTGCGTATTTTATTTCTGATTGATGCAATTTACTTACCGACAAGATATGTAGCCCTCAAGGTGTGTGTGTCGGCCTATAACTCCGAGATGCACTTTGGAGGAAAATATGAAACCGCTGATCCTAGTAACCCCCGAGACTCAGGTCGATGCGCAAAATCGGCCTGAGGATCAACTCCTAGCTCGGCAGCATACATAGGAATAGAAACGCAGTGTAATATATTAGAGATAATAGTGATCGGCGAACGAGCCCTTGAGAGAGGGTCTTGAGAAGTTGCCGTAATATATTAGCTTGATGCTGGATAGGTCCATATGGTACCTATTGTTGTCCAAAGATGCGTTTGCGCATAGTTCTGTCAAGCCAAACAGTGAGCACTTTGAATTTTCTGCATTGAATAGGCAATGCAGTAGCCCCGAGACACTGGTCAGGTGGCAATACCAGATCAGGGGATCGATGTGCCCCTTTAATATTTGTAAATAATAAGCCCGAAGCCCAGTAGCCCCCGAGCCTTAATGCGGGCACATGTGGCCGAATTAAGGATCAATATCCATAGTAAAATCAGAAATTATGTGTAATGACTCTGTGTATCCAAGTACTTTACATCATTAATGCTCGGATCCGCATTGTACAAAACTTTGTTGACCAACCATCGATTTCAACCTTTCGGCCAGTAGCCGAGGAGTGTTTTCCTACTTTATAAAGCCTTTAAGAGGGCAAAGATTTATGGCAAACAAGGCAGTCCGGCCATACAGTTTTATAAACAAAGGTACACGGAGAGATATGTTATATTACTTTTTAATGTAAGAAACATCTTTCAAAGAAAATAGTCCCGCTATCGGTTCCTTTCATTGGGTTGTCATGCTAAGCATGATCATGAAACCTCAGCTCTGATCAATGTGGGAGCAAAATATTGAGGATTTAGTTCGGGGAAAGTTCCCGAACTGTATTGTATTAATGAACCAAAATTTTCACTTCCGTTGTTGCCGCCCAATGTGATCCTTTAAGATTGCTAGCTTTCGGCTTCACCCAGTCTGAGGTACTAACTTGGATGACCCGATAGTAACAATCACAGAGGTGCTCCCTTTACCGCCTAGCCGAACAATCGGGAACGTAGGGGTAAGCACAGGAGCCAGGCAACCCAGCTTAGCAAAAATCTTAAGTCAAATTGATGCATATTTATGGCTTTATAATGATGATTACGGAAGGCGGCCCTTGTATATTAAAGACAAATGCCGATGACATGTTTATTTTGACTCCGTTAAGAACGCTTATCAGTTGAAAGTGGCCCATCGTCGGCTTCTACCCCTTTGTAGATACTACGCAGGGTGTTTCCGCAATAACAAGACAACCCTTAGCCGACGTCTCGGTGCCCGAAAGCGGAAACGAGGCAATCAGATATGTAGGCTTTATAACTTTCACTTAGTCATAGGAGCTTTAGACTGGGGAAGCTAGCTATGAGCCCCTGGTTAGTGTTTGGCGACAGCCGAGGTCAAGCCGTAAACACTTTGGCCAATGTTATGAATGACCCGTCATTTAACATGGTCATCGGATTGCTGACCAGTTTATGCTTATTGTGACAGTCAGTTTTCGGCTTTCTCCACTGAGGTGCTTAACCATGCGAGCTGGAAGCACAATCGCAGTGGTTCTCCCTTTGCACACCTAGCCGAACAAATCGGAATATAGGAGGCAAACACTTGAGTCGGGCAACCCAACTATTGACCGAAGACACAATTCGAAACCGATGCATATATAGCAATATCCGAGAATGTTTTTGCCGAATCTCTAAAGGTGTCCGACATTGCACTGCGAGACTTATGCGGGAAACACACAAATAGTTTAAAAGTGCCACAAGCTGGGAAAACAGCTCATATAAATTTTAAGAGCCCCTAAGTGACTTGAGTAAAAGAATTTAATGTTATAATGATTGTGTGTACCAAAGTACTTATATCATATCTGTGTTCACCCGAACTTTAAACGCGTCTTAACCGACCGTCGGCTTCTCCCTCTTTGGTGAAGGACCGAAAAGTGTTATGTACTCCACCTGTTGAGAATATCGATGGTGTTTTCGATAACCAGGCAATCAGGCCATAAGGATGTAACAGACAAAGCGCACTTAGGGAACTTATGCTATATTAGTGACGAAGTGTAAGAAGCATCTTCGAAGAAAATAATACCTCCACCGATACCTTTCTTCGGTTGCTCATTGTTATTATGAGACTTGTGCAATATATTTTTTGTACTCATGAGTTCGGTTGAGAGTGCTAGCTTTTGGCTTCACCCAGTCTGAGGTCCGAGCTTGGATGACCCGGTCGTGACAATCGCAGTGCTCCCTTTACTCCCTTGCCGAACAATCGGAACGTAGGGGTAAGCATAGGAGCCAGGCAACCCAGCTTGCGGAACACTTAGATCAATATGGTGCATATTGTGGCGTAATACACGAACAAGGAACGAAGCCATACAAGTATAATCATATGCAAGAGGAAAGGCTTCATAAAGGAAGCCCCAAGTAAACGGGGTATTTCAATTTGCGTGTCACAAACAAAGTTTCGACAAGGAATTTTGTCATAAACAACTTTTTGCCAAAAAAAGTATAATGCTTGGTCAAACCGAACAAAATTTAAAACAGAAAGTCTTTGAGCATGAAAGCGACTTAGCTGGTTAATGTGCGCGGTATTGATGATGCGATTCGGGCTTGTGGCAGGACAAAGACGCCCATTGATCTATGACTGATTCGACAAGGTTCGCAGTCCTCGGCATGGCCGAGGTCCCAGCCCCCAAGGCCGAGGTGTCTGAGCAAGGAGTTTGGCACTCCGGAGTAGTGACCGTGTAACGCAGTCAAAATCGATTACCTGCACACATAAAACACCAGGAATATATATATATATATATATATATATATATATATATATATATAATCCTTGCATAATTGCTTTACACAAAAATAATTTATTTAAAGAGATGTGGCCTGGCGCCTAAGCCAATGTCTATGTAGGGCGCCGGCGTGACGCAGTGAAGGCGTGACAAAGCCTGAATTTGCAGGGCGGTCTGGGCTCTAGATGCGGCGTTCGCCGAACTACGGACGGGAAACAGACCGAACCATCATGCAACCATCGTTAATGCAGCCAACATTTGACAGACCTGTGTACAGATGATGGAACAAACCAGAGTAATAATTTTTCGAAAAAATAAACTCAAGCAAGAAAAAATTACTAGGGTTGATGGCACCTGGTTTATCTATTGTCGCAATGTGAAAAAGGTTACTCCCGAAATTAGGACTTGATCTGCACACCCATTGCCTGGTGAGGATGAAGCAGCGGCATGGCGATGCTGGAAGAGGTTGACTTGCCGATGCAAAGCCCCCGGTCCAGCTAACGTGATGAAGTTGGTTGGTAGACGACGCCGAAGTCTCCGGAGTAGGTCGATGAAGGGATGACGAAGCCCCGGTCCAGACGAGGAGACGGAGAAGCTCGGTGAGGAGATGTTGAAGCTGCCATGTCAGCCGAGGTTTTGAAGTAGTTCGGCGTGATGGACATCGGCTCGATGAAGCAACAGTTCAGCCATGCCGATGCAGGTCGTAACTTGTGACGTGGTCAATGCTGGTTTGATGAAGTGACCACGCGGCGATGCCGGTGTGCCCGCCCCGTGTAATCTGTGGGGCGGCGATGTTGGTGAACGATTATCCTTCATGATGCCGAACTCTTGTTCGTCTTGCCGAGATGATGATCCGAAGAAGTTGAGCTCGGCTCAACAAAGTAACGATGTGTCTAGCGCAGGTCGACAGCCGTAGAGCAATGTTGTCGGGCTGGCTTGACACCAGCGCGATGGTGAAGATCATATTGGAATAGGCTTTAAAATTAGCAGGATGTGTTTGGGAACAAAACACAATACCCCATACAAAACCTCCTTCAAAAAGGATGTCCGAAATCCCGTTCATAAAAAAGATGAATTCGGGTCAGACTCGTTCTCGCGCAGAAAACAGATCCAAAAAGTGATGCACTAATCGGAAGGTTTCTGGAGTTTGGACGGTCGGATCGAGCTGACATTTTGAGGGGTGGTAGATATGGGAATTCCTCAGTAGATGAATGGTTGGATCTTCCAAAGGACCTCTGAGCTAGGCTCTGGAGACCATGCCCTAAACTCGTCCATATTCCTGTCCAGATTTGACAGGGCTCCGGTATATCGTATATTGCCAGAAATTCCTCCATCGGAACTCGACGAAATTTTCCAGGGTTGTTGTAGACTCAATTCCGCACAATTCCACTGAAACAGTCGTTAAAACGACACTTTGAGGAGGCGGTGGCGGCGGATACAAGTGCACTGTCCAAAAAAATATCTTGGTCGCCCGAGGGCAATGTTGACGTTCAGCCCCCGAGCTCCATGGATGATTTCTACATGATCTTGATAGAGATTGGAGTTGATGTTGATGAAGGCCATCATCCAAACATGACGATTGGAGGTAGGGCGCGGTCCTCGGTCAAGCCACGATGACCAGTCGAGCCGGTGAGGAAGAAGTCGACGTCGTAGTTGATCTGCAGTCGAGCTATTGATCCTTTTGTCGATCACACACCGGAACTCTCAATGAAAGCACTAATGTCAGTGTCAAAACCGGCGGATCTCGGGTAGGGGGTTCCGAATTGTGCGTCTAAGGCTAATGGCAATAGGAGGCGGGGGACACAATGTTTACCCAGGTTCGGGCCCTCTCTATGGAGGTAATACCCTACTTCCTGCTTGATTGATCTTGATGAATATGAGTATTACAAAAGTTGATCTACTACGAGATCGTAGAGGCTAAACCCTAGAAGCTAGCCTATGATTATGATTGTTGTATATCTTATCGACTAGCCTGGCCCTGGTTTATATAATGCACCAGAGGCCTAGGATAACAAGAGTCCTAGCCGAATATGCCGGTGGGGGAGGAGTCCTTGCCTTGATCACCAAGTCTTGTGGAATCTTCCTTGTATGCGGCAGCCGTCCGAACTGGCCCATGAGTATACGGCCATGGGGGTCCTCGGCCCAATCCACCTGATCGGGAGACGACATGGCGAGTACCCCCTAGTCCAGGACACCGTCAATAACCCACAAGTATAGGGGATCAATTGTAGCCTATTTCGATAAGTAAGAGTGTCGAACCCAACGAGGAGCTAAAGGTAGAACAAATATTCCGTCAAGCTCTATCAAGCACCGATACAACTCTACGCATGCTTAACATTCGCTTTACCTAAAACAAGTATGAAACTAGAAGGACTTTGTAGGTGTTGTTGGATAGTTTTGCAAGAATAAAGAGCACGTAAATAAAAACTAGGGGCTGTTTAGATAAATACGCAATAAAGTTAGTATAGCGAGTGTGGAAAAGTGTTGGTAGGAGTTGTGAAATTGTCCCTAAGCAATTGACTACTTTACTAGACCGATAGCAAGTTTTATGTGGGAGAGGCCACTGCTAGCATGTCATCCATGACTTGGAATTATATGCACTTATGATTGGAACTATTAGCAAGCATCCGCAACTACTAACGTTCATTAAGGTAAAACCCAACCATAGCATTAAGATATATTGGTCCCCCTTTAATCCCGTATGCATCAATTTCTATGCTAGGTTGAAGCTTCTATCCCTCTTGCCCTCCAATACATAGTCCTATCAACATACAACTAACCCTATGGTGTGATCCACACGCGCGCTTGTATGATGGGCACCAAAGGACAGCAACATAACCACAAGCAAATTAAACCAATCATAGCAATTCACCAATTACCGACAGGACAACGAAAATCTACTCAGACATCATAGGATGGCAACACATCATTGGATAATAATATGAAGCATAAAGCACCATGTTGAAGTAGAGGGTACAACAGGTTGCGGGAGAGTGGACCGTTGTAGATAGATGGGGGAAGGTGATGGAGATGTTGGTGAAGACGACAGAGGTGTTGGTGTAGATCGCAGTGATGATGACGGCCCCGGTGGCACTCCGGCGCCATCGGAAGCAAGGGGGAGAGAGCCCCCTCCTTCTTCTTCTTACTTGACCGTCTCCCTAGGTGGGAGAAGGGTTTCCCCTCTAGTCCATGGTTCCATGGCGTGGGAGGCACGGGCAATCCTGAAAGGGCCCTCCCACATGGGAGAAAGCTTGTGCAGCCCTTCCCTGGAGAGCACCCGCCTCAAGACGAGGTCGCCCGCCTCTAACGTCCTGGAGCGGATGCTGCGGCAGTGATAACGCCGTAGCGCCTGCTGGTACCTTGCCACCCGGAGTGAGGCTTGAAGGTGGAATTCCTCCTCCAGCACGAGATCCATCCCCCGCGTGGTGTCCTGACGTGCCTCGTCGAATGCCAGGACCCGCGTGGAGCGATACCTGACCTCGTGTGGGAGAACCACCTCTGCTCCGTAGACGAGGAAGAATGGCGTCTCTCCCGTTGGCTTGGTCGCGGTGGTGCGGATAGACCACAGCATGTACTGTAGCTCATCGAGCCAGCCCGTGCCGCAGGCCTTGAGCTTTTTCTTGAAGGTTCTTGTCTTGAGGCCCCTCAGGACTTCTGCATTGGCCCGCTCGGCTTGGCCGTTGCTCCGGGGGTGTGCCACTGGGGCGTAGCATATCTGCGTTCCAAGGTTAGCACGGTATGTTTTGAAAAGGTTGCTAGTGAATTGTGAGCCGTTGTCGGTGATGATGCGGTTAGGAACCCCAAACCGGCTCACGATGCCCTTGATGAACTTGACGGCCGATCCAAATGGGATGGTGCGAACGGCTTCTACCTCCACCTACTTGGTGAATTTATCGATGGCGACGTAGAGGTATCGGTAGCCCCCTGGAGCTCGAGGGAACGGCCCCAAGATGTCCAGCCCCCAGACCATGAACAGCCATGTGAGCGGGATTGTCTGGAGTCCCTACACAGGCTGCTGAATCTGCTTGGCATGGAACTGGCACGCTTCACAGGAACGCACCAGCTCTGTGGCGTCGTTGAATGCAGTGGGCCAGTAGAAGCCGCTGCGGATCGCCTTGCCCACCAGAGTGCGTGACGAGGAATGATGCCCACAGTCCCCACCATGTATGTCCGTTAGTAGCTCAAGTCCCTGCTCCCTGGAGATGCATCGCAACGAAACGTCATTGGGCCTCTTGCGATATAACTCACCATCCTGGATGCAGTACGCGGTGGCTTGACGAGCCACACGCTCGACATCCTCCTCCTTCTCTAGCAAGGTCCCCGTCGGTGTCAAAACCGGCGGATCTCGGGTAGGGGGTCCTGATTTGTGCGTCTAAGGCCAATGGTAACAGGAAGCAAGGGACACAATGTTTACCCAGGTTCGGGCCCTCTCGATGGAGGTAAAACCCTACTTCCTGCTTGATTGATATTGATGATATAAGTGTTACAAGAGTTGATCTACCATGAGATCGTAGAGGCTAAACCCTAGAAGCTAGCCTATGATGATTATGAATGTTGTGATCGTCCTCATACAGACTAAACTCTCCAGTTTATATAGACACCGGAGAGGGCTAGGGTTTACATGGAGTTGGTTACAAGGAAGGAAAAAGAATATTCGAATCGCCAAGCTTGTCTTCCATGCAAAGGAGAGTCCCATCCGGACACGGGACAAAGTCTTGAGTCTTGTATCTTCATGGTCCAACAGTCCGGCCAAAGTATATAGTTTGGCAGTCCGGATACCCCCTAATCCAGGACTCCCTCAGTAGCCCCTGAACCAGGCTTCAATGACGATGAGTCCGGCGCGCAGTTTGTCTTCGGCATTGCAAGGCGGGTTCCTTCTCCGAATACTCCAAAGTAATTATCAAACACTTGAACCTTGTCCAGATCTGCAAGATGATCTTCGCATACCACTGTAGAGAGAATAATATTTCGCAAATGTAATCTGCTGACAACTTTAGACAACATGACACGACACTATGGTCGTTATTCGAACCATTTTCCCACAACCAGCCATATCACATATTGAGAGGCGGTTTCCTCGGCACGTCTTGTCAAAGCAGAGATCATGTCCCCTTATCACGGGATTCCCATCAATACGGGTACGAGTAACCCAACCTGGCCATCTATCGTGGCGCTTGGGAAATAAGCGACCCTCAACAAGCAAGTGGGGAGGCGCACCGCTTTCGTCGCCTCTATAAAGGGATAAGAGTTCCCCAGTTTCACCCACGCCTTCTTCCTCCTTCACTAATCCATTCTCACCTCCTCGAGCTCTAGCGCCCTAGTCCCCGCCTTCTCCGCACAGCCAAACATGTCCGGAGCAGGAGGCAAGTGGGTGGCCTCCACCATGAAGGAGGAGCATATGGCGAAGCTTCGGGCGACCGGATACTTGGCCGCAGACATCACGCACCGGCTACCGGACGCAGGGCTGATCATTCCAACTCCGGAACCCCACGAGAGGGTCATGTTTCTCGCCCACTTCGTCCATGGACTGGGATTTCCACTTCATCCCTTCGTCCGCGGGCTCATGTTCTACTACGGGCTAGATTTCCATGATCTAGCCCCAAATTTCGTCCTCAACATCTCGGTGTTTATCATCGTGTGCGAGGCCTTCCTCCACATCAAGCCTCACTTCGGCTTGTGGCTACGAACCTTCTGCGTGAAGCCAAAGATCGTGTGCGGCCAGCAAGTGGAGTGCGGAGGCGCCATGGTGGGCAAGATGCCTAACGTCACCTGGCTTGACGGCTCCTTCGTGGAGACTGTGAAAGGGTGGTAATCGGGCTGGTTCTACATCACCAAGCCACGCGGTGCCAACTGGGCAGCAGACCCCGAATTCCGATCCGGAATTCCCATGCGGCTCACCTCCTGGGAGAAGAAGGGCCTGGCCTGGGGCGAGCCTGCGGAGCTGACCGGACTTCAAAATTGTATCAAAAATATGATTGACAAGAACATCAAGCTTGTCAACGTAGTCCAGGTCATGCTCGTCCGCCGAATTCTTTCGTGCCAAAGACGGGTTTTTAATCTGTGGGAGTTCGTCCCGGCCGAACACCGGACACTCTAAGAGCTCTACGGCATGACACTTAAGGACGCATGGAAGGTGCTGTTTAAGGGTACCGAAACACCTCCTCCCATGTCCAAGGACCGCGGACTCCACGCCGCATGGTCATGGGAGGATGCTACCTTATCCGGTGAGCTTTCTAACCATCACCAGGTGTAGCTTTCCCAGCATAATCATGGGAGGATGCTACGTTATCGTGTGTACTTGATCAGGAGTACGTGGAGATGGCGAAGCAGATCGACTGTCCGGCTCCACTGCCAGAAGGTCCAGCAACCGCTCTCCTGACGGAGATGCTAGTCCCGGCGCCCTACAAAGCGCCAAAAAAGAAGGCCGAAAAGAAGGCCCCGGGGACCAGGAAGGGTCTCCGGCGCAAGGCCGTACAGGACGCCTCGTCCGAAGACGACGAGGTACATTCCTCCCATGAAGGGGAGGAGGAGAAGGAGAAAGAGAGGGCCGCCCCATCCGGGGAGGCCGAAGGGCCTAAGAAGCCGGCCCAGGGGACCAGGAAAGGGCCTCGGTGCAAGGTCGTCATAGGCTTGTCTTCCAAGGACGACGAGGCGGATTCCTCCCACGGAAGCGAGGAGGATCATGAAGAAATGCCACCTCCCCGCACTAGGGAGGAGAAGAAGAGGAAAGCCACCCCGGAGAGGGAGGCCAGGACACCTAAGAAGGAAAAGGTGTCCCTGTCGGATTATTCCACCACGGCCGCCTACAATGATGAGGAGTGGCTGCCCAGGGGGAAGCCCCTAGTAAGATCATAAGTATCCACACTTCTGTTGTATTTTAGTGCGATTTCATTTCATAGTCTGTTATAATGCCGAACATGCATATGCAGTCCGGCCAGGGCCCATCCCGAGGTATACTCATCGGATGGGTCTTTGAGCGATTCAACGATGAATTCGCTTCCAACGGCCACTTCCCCTTGGTTTGCGGATGACACAGAGGTGTTATCCCAAAGGCTCCCTGAGCAAGGGGAGGCGATTCCGGAGATGCCTCAAGGCGAAACCCCAGACGCCGGGCTCACGGGACGCAAGATCCCTGCGGACTGTGCCGACGGGAGCCGCAGCAAGTCAGGCTCCCAGCCGGACACTATACCGGATCCTCCAAAGGCTCCAGATTCAGGCAGGAAGCCCCTCGCTAAGGATGGCGAGCCATCCGTGCCGATGACTTCCGCTACGCCAGGGGCGTCGGATAGTCTGCTGGAAGCGCTTCGCCGCGCTTCCATGGACGAAGAGCACTGCACTCTTATGAGTGCGGTGATTCAAAAGGTTCTGTCCGCCAAGAGAGGACTAACCGAAGCCTGCACCAGCCTCCTAACAGGCTTTGAGGTAAGTAAAAACTATGTGAAGTTATCACCCGATAGGTAGTAGCCCCTGATACTCTATTTGGTGTTCGGAACGAAAAGCCAAACAGAGGGTCAATTATAATCCGCAGGAGTTTAATAGTAGGTGTTCATGTGAATAAACAGGCGGTGCTGGTTGCCACTGCTGCCCGTACAGCGGAAGTCTCCGGACTCAAGCGGGACTTGGAGTAGGCCCAGGGGGAGCTCGGCCTCACGAAGAGGCATCTCGAAAAGAACAAAGGTGAGTAATACCTCATTCACATATCACAAAGGATCAAAAAAATTGGTGACCCTAAGAAAGTGTCATGATTTGGTAATAGGGGCCACGACCGAAGTGGCATCCCTGAAGAAGGCGCTATCCGAGGCCGAAGACAAGGCGGCCATGGAGCGTATTGAGCACGAAAAGCAGAATGCTAGGGTGGGCGAGGTACAGCAAGAGCTCTAGGAGCTCGGCAAGAAGTTCGAGTCCTTGGAGCGTGACTACAAGACGAAGGAGTCTGAGCTTGCGAATGCCCTTGTGAGGATGAAAGACGCCAAGGCCGAAGCCGAAAAGGCCCAGCAGGAAATCCAGGCGGCCAAGAAGATAGCGGCAGGTAAGACATTCTTTATGCAAAGCAAGCATGTGGAGGAGGCGTTTCTTTTACTTACCCGAATTCAGAGCTCTCCAGGGGCATTCGCAGATCTGCCATGCAGCGTATCTGATGCTGCGGAGTTCTACCGCACCGAGGAGGGGAGCTCCACGGAGAAGTTATTCTGGTCCCAGTATGCTGGAGCCGAACAGTCGATGCCTCTGAGTGACCAACTGAAGCAGTTGGTTGAACTCCACAGGGCGGCTGAAGTTGCTATGAAAGATTTCATAGTCTGGCTGTGGCCTGGTGAGCCCTTGCCCGCCAGCTACTTCGGCCTAATAAAGCGGATGGTGAATGCCTGCCCGCAGCTGGAAGTGATAAAGCGGTCCATTTGCATTGAGGGTACCCGCCGAGCCTTTGCTCGTGCGAAGGTGCATTGGGGCAAGCTAGATGCGGGGAAGCTAGTGAAGGATGGACCGCCAGAGGGCAAGGCGCATCGGTATCCGGAAAAATATTATGATGGTGTTATGAAAGGCGCTCGTCTCGTGGCTGATGAATGTACGAAGGACACGATTTTTGAGTGAATGTACTTCTGTCGTTTTGGTAATATAAAGATGAAGTTACTTGCGCTATGTAGCACTTTTGATTTAAAATATTACCTTCTGTGCGGCTGTTTATAAAATTCTGAAAGTAGGCCAGTCGTCGGCTTCCGCCCCCATATAACTAGTATCGGGGTGTTCCTGGAAATCCCAGACACTCTTTACCCAAATATTTGGTCCCTAAAGGAGGTGTTTGGCAAAGTGAACAAGGCAATCGGACTATGTGGCTTTATAACTTTCACTTAGCCATATAAGTCTATAATTTTAAATTTCGGTGAAGCCCCTAGAATTCGGAGGGCTGAATTGGGGCGCTATATACGCCTAAATTGGACGAGGACGATTCCTTTCCCAAAGCAGAAAAAGTCTTTAAGGATTTAAGACCTCTCGAACAGCGACCAGCTCTCGCCGCATCATGACAGTCAGTTTTCGGCTTTCTCTACTGAGGTGCTCGTCGGGAAGAACCGGGACACAATCGTAGTAGTTCTCCCTGCACTACCTTAGCCGATATAACGGAACGTAAGGTACCAAAACAAGGGACCGGGCTAACCCAACTATTGACCCAAGACATGATTCGGAGCTGATGCATATAATGTTATAAGTTCGGGGTGCCGCACTGTCAAAAGTGTTCAGACTTACCATGCCGTATTAAGGGGCGCCATAAGAGGCCCCTGGCAAACTAAACGTACCAAAGTGTACGGATGCAACAGTAAATAAAGATTTATAGAAAAAATGTGCAGATAGGAATAATAAGCTGATGCTGTATATAATCTCCCATTGATGTATAATACGTCTAAGCGTATGTTTACAATGAATGCATTAAGCAGAGATAAATAGGACTATTTGACATGTCCTATCTAAGGGCAGGCCGCATATAGGTATATAAAACAGGTATTAACGATCGTGAATAGATTCCACCTGGGTATTCCCTTTGTGCACGATGCCTTTTGCCTCCTTGGATTTCTCTCCTGTGAAAGTTCGATAATCCGGCTCTTCTGGAGAGGCTACCCGAAAGCGGGTTTCTGAAAGATAAAGGGGGTTATTAAAGTATGTTGCGGCTGACCCGCACTGTTGACTATGCCACTATTGCGCCCCCCCTATGCCCTTGGTATTTTGAGTGCGTAACTGTGTACGCGCGGCACAAATGCTACCTTAATGGGGTTGGAGCGGAGGCCGGACTGCTAGTTGCACTCTTGGCGTGCCTGGCGATCCTATTGCGGGGTACTTCGGACTCGCTTGACGGTGTTTGGAGTTGTTGTCACCGATTGGTGGTTTGCCGGGGGAAGCCGCTTTGTACTTCTGCCGCGAGGGCTGCAGTATATTCTTCTATACGGAGAGAGCGGTCCATGTTTCCGTTGACTGGTATGACCCCGCAAGGTCCTGGCATCTTGAGCTTAAGGTATGCGTAGTGTGGCACCGCATTGAATCGAGCGAATGTGGTTCGTCCGAGCAGTGCGTGATAACCACTGCGGAAAGGGACAATGTCGAAGATTAACTCCTCGCTTCGGAAGTTATCCGGAGATCCGAAGACCACCTCCAGTGTTATAGAGCCCGTGCAATGGGCCTCTACCCCTGGAATTACACCTTTAAAGGTAGTTTTGGTGGGCTTGATCCTTCTAGGGTCGATGCCCATCTTGCGCACTGTGTCCTGATAAAGCAGGTTCAGGCTGCTACCTCCGTCCATAAGGACTCGTGTGAGGTGAAATCTGTCAATGATTGGGTCGAGAACCAATGCGGCCGAACTGCCGTGACAGATGCTGGTAGGGTGATCCCTACGATCAAAGGTGATCGAACAGGCTGACCATGGGTTGAATTTCGGGGCGACTGGCTCCATCGCATAGACGTCCCTCAGTGCTCGCTTTCGTTCTCGTTTGGGAATGTGCGTAGCGTAGATCATGTTGACCGTTTTCACCTGGGGAGGAAATTTCTTCTGTCCCCCCCTCCCCCGTGTTCGGACACCGGGGCTCATCGTCATCGTCGCTGTTCAGCCCCTTGTCCTTGTTCTAGGCATTTATCTTGCTGGCCTGCTTGAAAACCCAATAGTCTCTATTAGTGTGATTTGCTGGCTTATCCAGGGTGCCATGAATTTGGCATGAGCGGTCAAGTATGCGGTTCAAACTGGACGGTCCCTGATTGTTTCTTTTGAACGGCTTTTTCCGCTGACTGGATTTTGAGCCACTGAATCCGGTATTGACTGTCGTGTCTTCAGTGTTATCGCCATTGTTTCGACGCTTATGTCTGTTACACCGTGGCTTGCCATTATTGTCGAGGACGTCTGAAGTGCCTGAGTTTATTGGCGTGGTGCTGCTATGAGCCAACTAGCTATCGTCGCTTGCGCAAAAGCGTGTCATGAGTGTCGTGAGGGCCGCCATGGATTTTGGTTTTTCCTGGCCAAGGTGTCGGGCAAGGCACTCGTTGCGGATATTATGCTTAAAGGCTGCCAGAGCTTCTGCATCCGGACAGTCCACAATTTGGTTCTTTTTAGTTAGGAACCGAGTCCAGAATTTTCTGGCTGACTCTCCGGGCTGTTGGGTAATGTGGCTCAAGTCATCAGCATCCGGTGGTCGCACGTATGTGCCCTGGAAGTTTTCAAGGAAAGCGTCCTCCAGGTTTTCCCAACTGCCAATGGAATTTGCGAGCAAGCTATTTAGCCAGTGCCTGGCTGGTCCTTTGAGCTTAAGGGGAAGATACTTGATGGCGTGTAGATCGTCTCCGCAGGCCATGTGAATGTGGAGAAGGAAATCTTCGAGCCATACTGCGGGGTCTGTTGTGCCATCGTATGATTCAATGTTCACGGGTTTAAACCCTTCTGGGAATTCATGATCCATTACTTCATCAGTGAAGTAGAGGGGGTGTGCGGCGCCTCTCTGCCGGGCTATGTCGCGACGCAGTCCAAGTAAGTCTGGTTGGTTATGTTTGGCCCGGCCGGATTTATTATTAGTGTATCCGGTATGACGGTCATTGTCATGCGCTGTGGCGCGTCCCCGTGATCCGTAGCTCGATCTTGGTTGTCCTGCATTGTTTTCCAATCTGTCTTGCTGGTCCTGCGTATTGCCCCGGGACATAGTAAACTGGCGTGGTGGTGCGGGCTGGTATTCGGGCTGATATGCCGTTTTATCCCGGCCACGAGGTGGCCGGTCAGCCGTGTGGCGCTCGAGTCCATATTCCTCGGCTGCGAGGACTTCTGTCCATCTGTTTGTGAGGAGGTCTTGATCAGCTTCGAGCTGCTGCTGCTTCTTTTTCAGGCTCCTTGCAGTGTCCATAAGCCGGCGCTTGAAGCGCTCCTGCTCCACGGGGTCCTCAGGCACGCCGAACTCGTCGTCGCCGAGGCTAATCTCATCTTCGGAGGGGGGGCATGTAGTTGTCCTCCTCCGGATACCCGTCCATCGCCTGTTCGTCTGGGCTGACATGCCTATCTTCCTGCTCGGCCTGCTTGAAGGCAGGCTGATCTGGGTTGTATTCATCTTCGGCACTGTACGGATTGTTTTCGTCTCCAGTGCCGGTATTGCTGTGGCGGGGCTTGGAGCGGCACTGAAGACGCCCATGCTTTGCTTTCTTCTTTGAGGGGTTATCCTCCATTGCCTCATCGCCATTGGTTTCTTTCGGAGTGTCCACCATATATATGTCATATGAAGAGGTGGCTATCCACCGCCCCATGGGTGGTGGTTGATGTTCTTCTCCTACATCGTCGTCCAAACCGTCGATGTCTTCGGAGTCGAAGTCAAGCACGTCGGTCAAATCATCGACCGTGGCTATGAACTGGGTGGTGGGTGGGCAACGAATTCCCTCATTGCCAGTTTCCCACTTGAGCCGGACATAGTTCGGCCAAGAGTCTCCTGACAAAGAGAGAGACTTTAACGAGTTTAGCATGTCGCCAAAGGGCGAGTGCTGGAAGATATCTGCACGGGTGAACTCCATTACTGGAGCCCAACCAGATTCGGCGGGCTCGGAGGTGCGCGGACTGGAACCTACAGCCGAATACGAGTCCGGGGGTCCGGTGTCACAGGCTTTCTTGGGGGTGAAGTCTGTGTTCGGCTCTACCGCTGATGGGTGTGCAGCCCCCGGGACGGGGTCCATCCACCCGTCCTCGGGCGATGCAATCTGCCCTGGATTTAGGTCCGGGGCTCCTGCAGGGGCGATATCCCGAGCGTTGTCCGTCAGCAGGTCTAAGCCGTGCTCATCGTGACTGTCCGGCACTCCTAGCATAGGCTCGAATCCGTTGAAGATCAAGTCTCC
The DNA here is from genome assembly GCF_018294505.1 of Triticum aestivum. Classification (NCBI taxonomy): domain Eukaryota; kingdom Viridiplantae; phylum Streptophyta; class Magnoliopsida; order Poales; family Poaceae; genus Triticum; species Triticum aestivum. Next base: position 604,052,427 of record NC_057798.1, on the reverse strand, counting down.
GCGGATATCGGCCATGTAGTTTAGGTTTCCAAACCTGACCTGATGGCCAGGGGCGTAGCTGTCGATCTGCTCCAAATGGCCAAGCGAATTGGCCCATAGTGCGAAGCCGCCGAACACGAAGATCTGTCTGGGGGAGAAAGTCTCACCCTGGACCGCGTTGTTGTTGATGATTGAAGGAGCCATCGAGCCTTGCAGCGACGACACAGAGGATCTCTCAATGAAAGCACCAATGTCGGTGTCAAAACCGGCGGATCTCGGGTAGGGAGTCCCGATCTGTGCGTCTAAGGCCAATGGTAACAGGAGGCAAGGAACACAATGTTTACCCAGGATTGGGCCCTCTCGATGGAAGTAAAACCCTACTTCCTGCTTGATTGATATTGATGATATAAGTGTTACAAGAGTTGATCTACCACGAGATCGTAGAGGCTAAACCCTAGAAGCTAGCCTATGATGATTATGAATGTTGTGATCGTCCTCATACGGACTAAACTCTCCGGTTTATATAGACACCGAAGAGGGCTAGGGTTTACATGGAGTTGGTTACAAGGAAGGAAACATAATATCCGAATCGCCAAGCTTGTCTTCCACACAAAGGAGAGTCCCATCCGGACACAGGAAAAAGTCTTGAGCCTTGTATCTTCACGGTCCAACAGTCCGGCCAAAGTATATAGTTCGGCAGTCCGGATACCCCCTAATCTAGGACTCCCTCAGTCCCCTGAAGCATGTACACCTTGAAATATTTAGTCCAGCACCCCTCCTGAGGCTCGAGCGCAAGCAGCAGGCGGGCCCCTGTGGGATGGCCGCATGCTGGGGCGCCAGTCACAGGCGCCTGAGGGAGGTCCTCCTGAGGCGGTGCTGGAGCCGCGGTGGGGGGGAGCCACAGATGGCTTGAAGAGCCGCTCCTCAAACACCCCCGACTCTTGGGGGAGCCTTCGGGGGGCTCTCTTGGCGATATCGTCCGCCTCCTTGTTCGTCCCTCGCGGCACATGCTGCACCTCCAAGCCCATGAACCGCTTCTCCATCTTGTGTACCTCTTCTAGGCATGCCTACATGTGCTCGTCCTTGGGCGTGAACTCCTTGTTGGAGAAGTTCACGAGGAGCTGAGAATCTCCCTTGATGGTGAGGCGCTTCACCCCTAGTGCCGCCATGGCCCTGAGACCGGCAAGCAAGCCCTAGAATTCCGCGATGTTGTTGGAGACCTTCTCGCCCTGCTGGAAGCAGAGTTGTACCGCGTAGTAGAGCTTGTCCTTGGTGGGTGAGATGGGGATGGCCCCTGCTCCTGCGCCTTGTCGCGCGAATGCTCTGTCAAAGTACATGGTCCACCCATCTGGTTCCTCGTCCCCAGGTAAGAGGGAGCGGTCCTCGCTCACCCCGTGGTCGGGGAGGTCAGTCCACTCTACCACGAAGTCAGCAAGGGCCGCACCCTTGATGATCCTGGTGGTGCTAAACTCGAGATGGAATGCTTGAAGCTCGATGTTCCATTAGGCAACTCGCCCGGCGGCGTTCGGGCTCCGGAGCACCCTCTCCAGTGGGTATGCCGAAACGACTTTGATGAGGTGGCCTTGGAAGTAGTGGCGCAAATTTTGGGAGGCGACGAGGAGTGCGAGCAAGAGTTTCTAAGGCATAGGGTAGCGCGCCCGTGCCTCCCTCAGCACCGTGCTAACAAAGTAGACAGGGTGCTCGCCGAGGGAAGAGGCACTGGTGGAGTGTTGTTCTTCTTTTGGATGCGGGCCTTCGGTGGTCTCGCGAGGTCCGTCCTCAGGAGCCCCCACGGTCGTGAGGTCAATCGCAGCCTCGGGAGGGACATCGGCCGCTGAGATGGCCGAGGCCCCAGGTGCGCCGTCCTGAGGGCGTTACATTTTGCTGGGTGGTTGAGCGCCCTGCCGAGGGTCCTTGGATGGACGCTCCTTACTTAGCGCCATCAGGGCGGCGCTGGCTGAGTGAGAGGTGGCTGCCAAGCAGAGCACCAAGGGCTCGAGAGGCCGCGATGCCACCATCACTGGTGGGCTGGTCAGGTATCTCTTGAGGTCTTGAAAGGCTGCATCTGCCTCTGGGGTCCACTCGAACGACTCCTTCCTTTTCATCATCTTGAAGAACGGGAGGGCGCGCTCCCCTAGGTTGGAGGTGAAGCGCCCAAGTGAGGTTATGCAGCCCGCCATATTCTGCATCTCCTTCAGGGACTGCGGAGGGCTCATGTCTTCTATTGCCTTGACCTTCTCCGGATTGGCCTCGATCCCTCTATGTGACACTAGGAAGCCCAGCAGCTTGCCAGAGGGAACCCCAAACACACACTTCTCGGGATTGAGGCGAAGAACCACCTTGCGCAAGCTGGCAAACATCTCCTCCAGATATGCTATCAGGGTCTTGGGCTCCCGAGACTTCACTACTATGTCATCAACATAGACCTCTGTGTTTCTCCCGAGCTGCATACCCAGCGCGATATGCATCAGCCGCTAGAAGGTAGCCCCAGCATTGCGCAGCCCGAAGGGCATGCAGGTGTAGCAGTACACACTGCAGGGGGTTAGGACCACCGTCTTCTCCATATCTTGCACGACCATCTTGATCTGGTGGTAGCCTGAGAAGGCGTCCAAGAAGCACAACAGGTCGCACTCGGCGGTGGAGTCCACAATCTAGTCAATGCGAGGAAGCAGAAAGGGATCTTGAGGGCAGGCCTTGTTGAGCTTGGTGAAGTCGACACACATGCGTTCCTTCCCTCCTTTCTTGCGGACGACAACAGGGTTCGCTAGCCACTCCGGGTATCGTACTTCCCTGATGACCCCTGTGTCTTGCAGCTTGCGGGTTTCTTGCACGACAAAGGCTTGCTTCTCGATGGACTGACGACGAGCCTTCTGCTTCACTGGCCGCATGTTTGGGCATACCTTTAGGTGGTGCTCGATTATTCCCCTCGGGACCCCAGCTAGGTGTTTGGGCTCCCAAGCGAATACATCCTTGTTAGCGCACAAGAAGTTGACCAACGCTTTCTCTTAGTCCTGAGGGAGGCCGAGCCCTATGGTGAAGGTGGCGCTGGTTGTTCCCTCCTCAGTGACCTGCACTTGCTTCATCTCGACTCGGTCTTGGGAGAACAACTGCTTCTTCTTGGCCGGCGCCGCTCCTGGGGCCCCAAAACCCCCTTTCTCATCAGGCAACGCGGATGCCGCTGACCCGAAGGCAAGCTTAAGGGCCCGCAGCGTGTCTTTGGTGTCCCCTGCCACCGTGAGGACACCATTGCTGCCAAGCATATTCATGAGGTTGTAAGCTGGGCGAGTCGCCGCCATGAAATTGGACAAGGCCGGGTACCCCAGGATGGCATTGTATGGTAGGTCGATCCGGGCGATGTCAAAGTCGATGAGCTCGGTGCAGTAGTTGTCACGGGTCCAGAAGGTGACGGGGAGGCGGATCTGCCCCAGGGGGCTGGTGCAGCCATCGCCGACCCTGGAGAAGGGCTTGGTGGGGCGGAGCCGGCTGGGGGGCACGTGCAGCAGGCCAAATGTCTCCGTGGACAACACATTGAGGCCGGCTCCATCGTCGATGAGGGCCTTGGTGATCGCCACATTGCAGATGCTGGGGGGCAAAGCATTGGGAGCGTGCATGCTCCTGTCGTGGCGGCTGGATGATCCTCGGGGCCGAAGGTGAGGTCAGCCTTGGGCGCTGCAGCCCGAGGGAGCCCCCAAGCCCGCATGGGCGACACTTACTTGTCGGTAGAACTGCTTGATGTGGCGGTCGGACGGTGGTGCCTGCGAGCCACCCAGGAGAACTGCGATGATGGGGGGCGCTGGTGCCGCGAAGCGTGCGAGGAAGAGGTCGCACAGCTCCTCCAAGGAGGCTACAGAGGACTCTGGCAGGTTGAGCAACCAGGCGCGTGGTGCACCTACGAGGGCCATGGGGAGCCAGTTGGCCTTCACCTTGTCGTCTCCGCCGGCCGCCCAAACTGCTTCTTCGTACACATGGAGGAAGGCAGCCCAATCCGCCACGCCGTCGTAGCGTGGCGGCATCTCCGGCCTGAACTTGGGTGGCCACTCCACCCGCCGCAGGGAGAGGGTGAAAGAGTGCGGCCCTAGTGCTTCTTTGAAGGCGCACGCCGGCCAAGTCAATGGAGAAGCGCCCGCCATTGAAGCCGATAGTGCGATCTGGCGGACAGGGCAGAAGATCTCTGACGCACCCCTACCTGGCGTGCCAAATGTCGGATTACGGGTTCCACAAACCCTTGAAAGATTCGAACTTTGGGGTGCGTGCGGAGATCACAACCTTCCTAGCCTGCCTACTCGCGATCCTCCTAAGCCTAGCGTGATGAGCTTGAAGATATAAAGGGACACAACAGTTTATCCTAGTTCAGGCCACCTTGTGGTGTAATACCCTACTCCAGCATTTTGGTGGATTGCCACGAAGGGCTGAGGATGAACTAGTACAATGAATGAACTGGCCTCAGGAGGTGAGGTGTTCTTGAGCTCAAGAGAGCTGGTGAAGTGGTCGGGTGAGAATGGATCCGATCCCCCTGTATGGTGGTAGCTAAGTCCTATTTATAGTGGCCTTGGTCCTCTTCCCAAATGTTGGTAGGAAGGGATCCCACAACAGCCGGATTTGAAAGGGAACAAGTAGTACAACTTATCCTGACAAAAGTGGTCTTCGCCTATGAAAAGCCCCTAGTCGTGATGCTGCAGTGGGCTCGGTGATGACCTCCGTCCTGTCGTCCTGGTGGTCTTGGTCTCGTTGCACCAGAATGGAAACCTTTGGCTGATCCCTCGGGACTCCGCACCCGTGGCTTGCCTCCCTTGTACCAAAGAGGAAACTGGCGCTCTGCGCCTGCCTGGCCTTGGTCGTCATGTCTCACATCAACTGAGCCTCGTGAGGTGCACCTTGCATAGAACTCTCAGTCCCTCGGGAGCCAGCCTGAAGAGGCTGATCCCCTCGGGGGTCTTGGCGTCGTCCGCCTCGTGAGGCTTGGCCCCTCACGAGGGTCTTGAGCTGTTGATGTCGAAGCTAGGCCGTACCAAGCCGTCGGTGGAGCCACGCGGTGGGCCGCAAGCAGGCAAGTCTGGATACCCCCATATCCAGAACGCCAACACTATCGAGGATAAAAAGATGGGGTTTTCATCATATTGTTTGACTTAATTCCTCTACATCATGTCATCTTACTTAATGCGTTACTCCGTTCTTTAAGAACTCAATACTCTAGATGCATGCTGGATAGCGGTCGATGTGTGGAGTAATAGTAGTAGATGCAGGCAGGAGTCGGTCTACTTGACACGGACGTGATGCCTATATTCATGATCATTACCTTAGATATCGTCATAACATTGCGCTTTTCTATAAATTGCTCGACGGTAATTTGTTCACCCACCGTATTATTTCCTATCTTGAGAGAAGCCTCTAGTGAAACCTATGGCCCCCGGGTCGCTTTTCCATCATATAAGTTCTCTTTTCCATCATACAAGCTACTATTCTTGCAATATTTTACTTTCCGATCTATAAACCAAAATACCAAAAACATTTACTTTATCGTTTATCTATCTCTATCAGATCTCTCTTTTGCAAGTAATCGTGAAGGGATTGACAACCCCTTTATTGCATTGGGTGCAAGTTTGTTTGATGGTTTGTGCAGGTATTCAGTGATTTGTGCATTGTCTCCTACTGGATTGATACCTTGGTTCTCAAACCGAGGGACATACTTATCTCTACTTTGCTGCATCACCCTTTCCTCTTCAAGGAAAAAAGCAACACAAGCTCAAGAAGTAGCAGTGAACTACTCGCTCCTCATCATGGAGACCATCGGATGATGAAGATGGCCTTCGATGATGCGTTCGCCTCCGGCAGGGTGCCAGAACGGAGTCCAGATTGTTTTTTTGGTGTCTACTAAGGCTTGCGGCGGCGGAACTTTCGATCTAGGGTTCTTTTCGGAGGTTTCTATATTTATAAGAAATTTTGGCGTTGGAAACAAGTCAGGGCGGTGCCCGAGGGGCCCACAAGCCCTTAGGGCGCGCCCTAGGGGGTAGGGTGTACCCCTTGGCTTGTGGCCTCCTCGGTCACCTCGTAGTCCAGCTCCAGTGCTTCTGGGGTCTCTTTTGGTCCATAAAAAATCACCATAAATTTTCATCCCATTCCAAGAACTTTTATTTCTGCACAAAAAACACCACCACGGTAGTTCTGCTGAAAACAGCGTCAGTCTGGGTTAGTTCTAATCAAATCATACCAAAAACCATATAAAATTGTTGTAAACATGGCATGAATACTTCATAAATTATATATATGTTCGAGACGTATCAGCATCCCCAAGCTTAATTCCTGCTCATCCTCGAGTAGGTAAATGATAAAAGAAAGTATTTATGAAGGGTGAATGCTACCAAACATATTTATCAATGTAATCTTCTTTATTGTGGCATGAATGTTCAGATCAATAAGATTCAAAACAAAAGTTTAATATTGACATAAAAACAATAATACTTCAAGCATACTAATAAAGCAATCATGTCTTCTCAAAAAAACATGTCCAAAGAAAGCTATCCCTACAAAATCATATTGTTTGGCTATGCTCCATGTTCATCACACAAAATATTTAAATCAAGCACAACCCCAATGACAAGCCAAGCAATTGTTTCATACTTTTGATATTCTCAAAGGTTTTCAACTTTCACGCAATACATGAGCGTGAGCCATGGATATGGCCCTATGGGTGTAATAGAATATGGTGGAGGTTGTGGGGAGATGACAAAAAGGAGAAAGTCTCACATCAACTAGGCATTACAAACGGGCTATGGAGATGCCCATCAATATAAATCAATGTGAGTGAGTAGGGATTGCCATGCAACGGATGCACTAGAGCTATAAGTGTATGAAGGCTCAAGAAAACTAAGTGGGTGTGCATCCAACTCAATAGCTCACGAAGACCTAGGGCAATTTGAGGAAGCCCATTATTGGAATAATCAAGCCAAGTTCTATAATGAAAAATTCCCACTAGTATATGAAATTGACAAAATAGGAGACTCTTTATCATGAAGAACATGGTGCTACTTTGAAGCACAAGTGTGGTAAAAGGATAGTAACAATGTCCCTTCTCTCTTATTCTCTCATTTTTTTTTCTTTTTTTGTTTGGGCTTCTTTGGCCTCTTTTATTTTTTATAAAGTCCGGAGACTCATCCCAATTTGCGAGGGAATCATAGATTTCATCATCCTTTCCTCACATGGGACAAGGCTCTAATAATTATGATCATCACACTTTTATTTACTTACAACTCAACAATTACAAATCGATACTAGAAAAAAATATGACTCTATATGAATGCCTCCGGTGGTGTACCGGGATGTGCGATGATCAAGAGTGACATGTATAAAAAATATAAACAGTGGCCAAGCCACAAATACTATGCCAACTACATGATCATGCAAAGCAATATGACAATGATGGTATGTGTCATAATAAATGGAACGGTGGAAGTTGCATGGTAATATATCTCGGAACCTAGCTCCTCCCACCTAGCTCCTCCCACCTTGCGCCGGTGGACACTCCGGCCCCGGCAGCCACACACTCCCTACCAGTGGCCACTCCGGCCCTGGTAGCCACCCCTCTCCTCAAGATGGTGCCCTTTGCCCTCAACTTTGATCGTGGGAAGAAGTTTCAAGCGGATATGAAGGCCAAGTTTGGTCACCCGGTGGTCTTCTCTCCTGGTTTTCATCAAAAGGAATTCACCATGGTGGTTTCATTTACCCATGCTTCTTTCAGGCTTAATGTGCACACGGTTAGTGTTTCTCTTCTTGCCATGTTTGGGGGCTATGCCCAAGGTTTTTCGTGTTTGCTTCTTGAAGGATAGGTCTTACAAGTTCTCGGTTGCTTCAAAAGCAGTGGGTTCTGACATCTATAATGCGGGTAAAATTGTTGAGAAGGATTTTGAGTTGGTTTTTAACCTTTGGAACTTCGGTGGCCCGAATTGGCAACGGGAAGAAGCTCTATACTATGCTGAGCTTGACAAAGAATGGACCTTAGTGGGTAGGTCCGGCAAGGCCATTGTTCCTCACTCTGGTGATCACCAGAGCTATTCCGCGGTGGTCCGGGATGGTAGATCTGTTTTCGGACGATTATCGGGGCCCATTCAAGAGGGCTCTAATCAAGGTCTTAACAATAATTCATTGCACCTTAATCTTGGTCAAGTCAGGCCTCAGATGGAGTGCCAGGTCATGCAACATTCATTTGCACATAATCACGTGGTTTGCCATGCATGTGGGGCCAACGGTCACATGGCCCGCTTTTGCACTACTCCTAATCTGCCTCGCCTTTGGCCGTTTATTCATTTTGACTCTTTCCTGAGCCCACCAGAAGGGGCTTGGGCCGAAGGTGAAGTGGAGTCTTGGTTTCATTGTCATGGGCCGGCAGGACAGATTTGGCAGGTGCCTTCATTTAAGGAGCTGGTCAAGGATTTTGTCACGCCCAATATGCGACCCTATCCAAAAGGAACTCGAAGGTCCCACCAAGGATAGACCCGCATATTGAAACGCTTTTGCAAGGTGGATATCATTACATCAACAGTACATAATACATGGGGATACATACAAGAGGCCCACAATGCCACATGAATACAACAATACATCATACATAAGAGCAACATCCGACTACGGATGAAACACAAACAGAAGCTCAAACAACATCCACCCTGCTAGCCCAGGCTACCGACCTGGAACCTATCCCCTGATTGAAGAAGCAGAAGAAGAACTCAACGCAAGCAAGCATCGCTCTCGCGTCATGAACATCGCACAACCTGTACCTGCAATTGTTGTTGTAGTAATCTGTGAGCCACGAGGACTCAGCAATCCCATTACCATGGGTATCAAGACTAGCAAAGGTTAATAGGAAAGGAAGGGGTAAAGTGGTGAGGTTGCAGCAGCGACTAAGCATATATGGTGGCTAACATACGCAAATAAGAGCGAGAAGAGAGCAAAAGGAATGGTCGTGAAGCTAGCAATGATCAAGAAGTGATCCTGAACTCCTACTTACGTCAAACATAACCCAAAGACCTTGTTCACTTCCCGGACTCCGCCGAAAAGAGACCATCACGGCTACACACGCGGTTGATGCGTTTTAATTTGGATCTGGTGTCAAGTTATCTACAACCGGACATTAACAAATTCCCATCTGCCTATAACCGCAGGCACGGCTTTCGAAAGATTATACCCTGCAGGGGTGTCCCAACTTAGCCCATGACAAGCTCTCGCGATCAACGAAGGAGTAGACCTTCTCCCAGGAAGACCCGATCAGACTCGGAATCCCGGTTTACAAGACATTTCGACAATGGTAAAACAAGACCAGCAAGACCGCCCGATGCGCCGACAATCCCGATAGGAGCTGCACATATCTTGTTCTCAGGGCAACACCGGATAAACAAAGCGTACAAGAACCGACGTAACCCAAGTTGCCAAGGGATGGCCCCGCACGGTGCTCTAGTTTGGACCAACACTTAGACAAGCACTGGCCCGGGGGGCTGTAATAAAGATGACCCTTGGGTTAATTACTCCCAAGGGAAATGTAGGTGGTGGTGAGGCAAATGGTAAAACCAAAGTTGGGCCTTGCTGGAGGAGTTTTATTCAAAGCGAACTGTCGAGGGGGTCCCATAAATCACCCGACCGCGTAAGGAACGCAAAATCCGGGAACATAACACCGGCATGACAGAAACTAGGGCGGCAAGAGTGGAACAAAACACCAGGCATAAGGCTGAGCCTTCCACCCTTTACCAAATATATAGATGCATTAATAATATAAGAGATATTGTGATATCCCAACCAAAATCCTGTCCACCATGGAGAAATCTTCAACTTCACCTGGAACTAACAACGCTATAAGAGGGGCTGAGCAAAGCGGTAACATAGCCAAACAATGGTTTGCTAGGAAGGGTGTCAAAGGTTAGAGGTTCATGGCATTTTGGGAGGCTTGGAGAGCAACAGATAGGTAACGCAGCATAGCGATAGAACGAAGCAACTAGCATAGCAATTATAGTAGTGAGATCCAGGGTAGCGGTCATCTTGCCTAAAATCCCGCAAGGAAGAAGAACGAGTCCATGAAGAAGACAAGCGGACATGGTCGAACGAATCTTCACGAACGCAATGTTACCGGAACTAAGAAGCAACACCGGAAAGAAGCAAGCAACATAGTAAACACACAGCATAATCATGGCATGATGCACAATCAAGTATGATGCATGTCCGGTTTAAAGAGGCATGGCATGGCAAAGTGCTCAAACAATCCTACAAATTAAGTGGAGCTCAAAATGCAAAACACCACATCAATTATTTAGTTCACTCCCGGTTAGGTACTCAACAATATTAAATGTTGTTAAACATGGCAAGAGGTGAAGCATAGTGAAACTAACTATTTAGGCAAGTTTAAATGAGGCCGGAAACAACAAACAACAATTCCGGAAAATCCCCATGTGCATAATTTAGATTCGGTACTGTTCTGCCCTAAACACAATTTTAGAGTTGTTAAACAGTAAAATAAAGTGCACCATGTTAAACTAGGCATTTTTCCACCCCATTTACATATAAAGTTTATTTAAAAGGGAGCTACGGTTAATTAGTTATGAATTAAATCATTTTAACATGGCATTATGCAAAATAAACACAAACAGCATGTGAAACATTTTTAACATAGATGAAAGTGGCATATTATTAATATACACAATTTTCTGAGCATTTTACATATATAAATTATTTTAAACCGATGAACAGTTTGAGAGATATTAAATGCATGAACATGAGGGACTTTTCTGTAAAACTGTAAAACACTGGATAATAGACAAAATCGCTGGAACAAGAAAAACCCATAACGGGCCGAAACTGCTGGACTGGCAGTGTACAGGAGAGGGGCGCTGGAGATGCTCACCCTGGGCCAAGGCCCGGGAAGAGGGAAGGGGGCCGACTGGGCCTGGAGGCCAGCTTGCTGGGCCTTGGGGAGGTCGGCGGCCCATGCGCGGAAGGGAGGCGGACAGTGGCGGCTGGGGACGCAGCTCCGGCGAGCGCGACGGTCGGGAAGGCGCCGGAGAGGGTCCGGGAGGGCGGATCCGGCCGGAGCAGGTGGTGGGGCACCGTGGGGGCGTGGGCGCGGGGTGGATCCGGGCAGGGAAAGTGAGCACGGAGCTCCGGCGCGGTTGAATCCGGCGGGGGCGAGGCCGACGACGGCCATCCATGGCGGCAGTGACCCTGCGGGAGAGAGGGATTAGAGGGAGGAGAAGGAGAGAAGGACCAGAGAGGGAGACGATGGCGGCGACCTGGCGGGGCGATTCGGCGAGGACGGCGGCCGGCCGACGCGGTCGAGTCGAGGCGGCGGGGAACCACGGGGAGGCGCAGGCGGCGGACGACGGCCCTCGGCGGCGCTGGAGAGGAGCTTGGGGGCGCGGGGCGAGCCCCTGGCTCGGGCGCTCGCGGGCACCTGCGGGCTGCGGCCGTGGACTGCTCGGGCCCGGGCGGGCCCATGATGGGCCCCTAGGGCCGCGACAAAGTGGGGGGGGGGGGCGGGCGCGTCGTGGCGCCCTCTGGTTGGACGGGGCGGCGGCGCTGCCCACTAGGGTGGCGCCACGTGGCAACGCCAAGGTGGCGGCGCGGGAGGAGGCCAAGTGGCGGCGGCAGAGTGGATCTGGCGGCGACAAGTGGCGGGTGGAGGCTGGGGCTGCGCAGAAAATGAGGAGGAAGGTGGAAGAAGACCAAAATTGGCAAGGGAAGGTGTTTAAATAAGAAGGGGGTTAGGGTTAGGTGTTTTGCTCCGTTTTGGAGCCGTTCGATCTCGATCGGACGGTCCGGAGCGGAGGGGGGGTTAGGTAGGTGGGCTAGAAGGGGTTAGTGTGCTGTGTGAGAGAGAGGCTTGGGCTGATAGGAGAGAGAGGAGAAATGCAGCCCGGCACGATTTCGGAGACCGAAACGTTCGACGATTGAACCGGCGACGGTGCCACTATATATTTAATGGTTGGGCTATCAAATGGACTCCGAATGCGACGAAACTTGGCAGGCGGTCTGTCTACACTATAATAAGACCGCACGACAAGTTACATCCCATTCCAAGAACATTTTTATGCCACTTATAAAATAATATTTCGGAGGTGTCGCGGGCACGTGCGAGTGTGGCTGTGCTCAGAACGGACAACGGAGAGAACCGGCGGAACCGGAACGGATGCAAGTTTTGAAAAACATGAAGATGAAATGCAGATGAAGTGCAGATGATGACATGAGACGAGATGCATAACAAGAACAAAATGCAAAACAACAGATAAAACCCAACCGCGAAGGAAATATCATATCGCATCTCCGGAAAAGGCAAGAGTTGGAGTTACGAATATGGAAAGTTGCATCCGGGGCGTTACAACAGATTTTTTTTCCCAAACTTCTAGCCGAGACCATCGCTTGCCTCCTCGCATTCCACTCCACTTTCCTTCTCTACTGCCACCTCTGCGCCTGCCTCGACAAGCTCTCCATCGCGGCCATTGTTGTCGGACAGGGCTCTGGTAGCCACCTTGCCAGTGTCGTCGTCGATGGCCAATATCCCCATAGACCCTCAACCTTTCGTTCTGCATGGTTTTCAGATTCAGGCGATTGAGGGTCACAATGGGGTTTCTCGCGCGATTGTCCCTCATCGCTCGAGAAGGCACGAAGAGTGGGTGATTGCCAACATCCACATGCATCCGAATGAGGTATTTTTTCCAAATGTGCATGAAGTTCTAGAAGAGTTTCTTCAGGGAGTTGGGAAAGTTGGTTTTAGAGAAATCCAGCCATGCCCTTTTGGGGAAGCTTATGTCAAGTTCACGCATGTCAGAGATAGATATAGGCTCATTTAGCAGGGCCCACATGCATTTGGTGATGTTTTTATCTCATTTACGAAACACAATCAAGGAAGAAATTGGCGCAGGGTTCATTTCAACAGAACTTGTTGGTTGCTGTTTGTGGGGGTCCCCTTTGATTTCTGTAACTCTGAAGATATTGCTTCTGCGATATCCAAGTGGGGCAAGATCATTAGTTGGGAGAGAGAGGATGCCCTGAAGGGTAAGATCTTGGTCAAGGCTAGAGTCACAGACCTTGGTGACATCCCTAAGAGTATAAGATGGTCTGAAGGGGAACAATTTGAGGAGGAATCATGGACCTGCTCTGTTGAAGTACTTCTTGAGGAAATGTTGGGTGGTGGGCCTGCTGATGAGGACCCTTTTCCACCTGATGGTGTGGACCCACACCCTGTGCCTCAACATGCTAATGATTTCCCAGGTTTCCAACCACTACCTAATCACAATATTCATGCTCCTAATGAAGACTGGGATGATTGGGAAGAGCAAGCAGAGCAAGAGGAACACTGGGCTTTCCCACAACCAGTTCCTGTTCTACCTCAGCAGCCTCATATTGAAATTCAAGCTCTCCCAGAAGATGGGGCACCCAACAGTAGCATTACCACAACTGTATCTCTATCTGATGGTTTACTTTCCCTGACTCACTCAGCCAGTGAAGAGGTCAACCAAGGTGTTCAAGTCCCTCCAATTGGTCAAGGGCTTCTTAACATTTCCATGGCTTATAATGCAGTGGGAGAAGAGGAGGATTTACAGGTGTTGCAGCCCAATGATGATCACCCATAGAATGTGGTCATGGAGCATGCTGAACTGACTCAGAATGTGGTTGCTGAAGCTCAACAAAATCTGCAGCCAGTTCCCACATCAGATATGCTCACTGCTGTCAGAGACACTGAAGTTACTGGCACTTCTTTGCCCATCTTGGACATAGACAAGCAACATGAGAATATGAAGGAAATTCCTCCTACAGAAAATAGTGCGGTACCATTTGTTGTTGCTGGCAGTGTTGATGCTGAAGTTTCTATCCCTACACATCAAGTTCTTATTTCATATATCAAGGGCAAGACAGATGCTCCAATCCCTCACAGTGGTTCCTCATCAGAAGCAAACCCTAAAGGTAACTATGGGTCCTTCTCTTTGCCAGGTTCTCCTTCTATGCTTGAATTACATACATTGGCACAAGATCATGCTTTGCAAGTTATTGATGGATCACATTTAATTTCTAAAGAAGGGCTAGACTTATGGATACAACACTTTGCACCAGCAACCCAAGGAGCAACACCCACTTTCAAAATTGAAATTCTAGTAAGTTGGTTTAACTTCATAATACATTTGCTGTTGACACCTGATAAGTTTGGCTGGACCATGCATTTGCTCAAATCTGATATTTGGAAACTGTTGATTGCTAATTGTGAGCAAGAAGAAACTCTGCTTTTTCATATACCTGATGGATGTACCACTACTCAGGCACCCACCTGCAAAGATTTCCTCCTGGGACTGGGCAAGGAAAATGAAGGTATTAGTCCTGCTGTTCATTCTTCAACTGGGGCAAGTAGTCCTCTTCACCAAGTGTCTCCAAATAAAGTCCTACCACTTGGAGAGGCTATCTCAAGAAAAAGGAGAGAGAAAGAACCTATAGTGGAAACTGAGGTAAGAAGGAGTGACATGATTAAAAAGGATAATAAGGGCTTTAGAAGGAAATCATGTGATGCTAAATCTTGTTTGCCATGTAATGCTATACCTCCACTTATTCAGAATTCACTGGTTAAAAATATGTCTAAATCTTTCTGTAAGGTTGCTGAGGAGGAGCTACAGGAAAAGTTGTACAAGAAACCTAAGAAGAAGGGGAAGGAAGAGGTGGCCAAGGTGTCAAAGGCCACAGGAGATGCAGTCAAGTCAAGGCATGTGTGATGATGAGTCTACAACACCAACCTGTGTTAGATAGCAGAATGGTATGTTGTTATCTTTTGGGAAATGATTGTCATATGTATGCAGTGAACTGTAACCCTTGCACCTGCTGCATAATGGATGTTTGCCCTGGGTGGCACCTTTTGTCTGTTACATGTACTTTGCTGAAGTGTCAGCTATGGTATCTTACTGTGGGAGTGACTATTGCTTTATCTGATACTGTGAAAGCTATTGGATCTCATTACTGGTTGTTTTGGTTTTCCTGGTCATATGCTTCTGTGAAATGTTGGAATGTACCCCCTTGCTACAGGTGCATTGTCCTTTATGTGGATCCCAATAACATTGTTGTTTGGGATAATCATCAGGGGGTGGGCCCTGCTGATCAAAGAAACATAAATTTGGTTTTTAATGAATAACAATAGAACATAGAATATCCTAAACTGGAATGTGAGGGGTATCAATTCTTCAGATAAATGGTTGGCTATTAGGCAAAAAGTGGAAGAAAGTGCTGCTAGGATTGTGTGCTTGCAGGTCACTAAGAGAGAAAACTTTGATTTAGCCTATATTCATAAAGTGTGTCCTCAGAGGTTTAATAAATTTGAATACTTACCTTCCACTGGGGCATCAGGTGGTATACTCACTGCTTAGAATGGAGCTTTACTTACTGGAGAACTAATGTTTCAAAACAAGTTTTCCTTATCCATTCAGTTCACTTGTAGAACATCTTCCAAAAGTTGGATCCTCACAAACATCTATGGTCCTTGAAATCATGAGGATAAAATTGAGTTCATTGACTGGTTTGGTAATATACAAATGCCTAATGATGTGGACTGGATTATCATGGGGGATTTTAACTTTATTAGAACACCAGAAGACAGAAACAGACCTAGAGGGGATGTTCATGAAATGCTTATGTTTAATGAGGCAATAAGTGAACTTGGTTTGATTGAACTCCCTCTAAAAGGCAGGCAGTTTAGCTGGAGTAACATGCAAGGCAGCCCACTCCTGGAGAAGTTAGACTGGTTTTTCACCTCTGCTGCTTGGATGACCAGCTAACCAGATACTTTGGCTCTTCCCATGGCTAAACCAATTTCTGATCACCTCCCTTGCATGATAAAAATTGGCACAAATATCCCAAAATCTAATGTGTTCAGATTTGAAAACTATTGGCTTAATCACAGCTTTTTTAAACAGGTGGTTGAGGCTGCTTGGAATATTCCAGTAGGTCATACAGATTGTGCAAACAAGATCAATGCAAAATTCAAAAATGTCAGAAGAGCACTTAAGTTGTGGGCTAAAAACCTTGCTTGTCATAAGAAGCAAATTGCAGATCTAAATGACTGTATCTTTCTTTGGGATATGATTGAGGAATACAGGGAACTTTCAGTGTTTGAGAATAATTGCAGGACCATGCTCAAGGACTATTTATTAACTATGCTCAATGATCAGAAGATTTATTGGAAACAGAGAGGTAAAATTAAAGGAGTAAAGTTTGGAGATGAGAACACACAATTCTTCCACACTAAAGCCTCTATTAATCATAGACACAATAAGATTGCTATGATGTTGAACAAGGATCAAGTTGAAGTAACAGATCATGATGGAAAGGCTGCAATCCTATGGGAGGCTTTTAAAAATAGATTGGGACAATCTAATGGACACTCAATGCACTTTGACCTCAATGATCTTTATGAAAACACAGTGGACCCCCAAATCTTCATTGATCTGGAAAAACCATTTTCTCAAGAAGAAGTTGAAGATGTGGTTAAAAACCTACTTGCAGATAAATCACCACGGCCAGATGGATTCAATAATGAGTTTCTCAAAAGTTGTTGGGATATTATTAAGACTGATGTCTTTGAGCTTATAATGGCATTCCATGTTGGGAATGTAAATCTTGAGAGCATTAACTCCTCTTTCATCACTCTAGTGCCAAAAATAAGAGGGGCCACTTTCCCCAAATGACTTCAGGCCAATTTCCTTGCTAAATGGAGTACTGAAAATCATTAAAAAATTGCTGGCCAATAGATTACAAAGAGTTATTCTTCAAATGGTGCATATTAATCAATATGGCTTCCTCAAAGATAGAGTGATCCAGGATTGCCTAGGATGGGCATATGAGTACATTCACCAGTGTCATAAGTCCAGGGAGGAAATCTTAGTAATTAAATTGGATTTTGAGAAGGCTTTTGATACAATTGAACATGCTGCAATCATTGATACTTTAAGAGCTAAAGGTTTTAGAGAGAAATGGATTTCATGGATGGAAGCTCTGTTCACAACTGCATCATCTTCTGTATTACTGAATGGTGTACCTCGGAAAAGAATTTACATAAGAAGAGGAGTAAGACAAGGGGACCCTTACTCTCCTTTAATATTTGTGCTGGCTGCTGATCTGTTACAATCCATTATTAACAAATACATGAGGTTAAACCTGATCATTGCTCCACTTCCAGTCAACTCCTACCCTCACTTCCTAATTGTGCAATATGCATATGACACTCTAGTGGTTATGCAAGCTGATGCTAGGAAGTTGTTCTGTTTAAAGGCACTTCTCAATACTTCTGCTACAACAACTGGGCTCAAAGTGAATTATGGGAAGTCAATCATGGTACCTATGAATATTGCAGAAGACAGGGTAGAAATTTATACAAACACCTTGCAGTGTGCTCGAGGACAATTCCCCTTTACTTACTTTGGTCTGCCCTTGGGAATATACAAACCAACTGTTGAGCAACGTCTCCCCCTAGTTAACAGGATTGCCGAAAGATTGGCTGGTATCTCTATCTTCATGACCCAAGCTGGAAAATTACTACTCGTCAAGTCAGTGATGACCTCATTATTAGTTTTCTTCATCTGCTGTCTGGACATATCTGTTACAATAAAAAAATAGATCATCAAGTATTTGAGACACTGTCTTTGGAGAGGCCCTGATATGGAGGACAGAAGACCAGCTTTGGTTGCATGGCACACAGTGTGTGGACCTAAGGACCAGGGGGATTAGGAGTTCTAGATATCTTTACACACAACAAAACCTTACTCATGAAGAACCTTCACAAATTCTTCAACAGACATGATATTCCTTGGGTCAACCTGATTTGGTAAACATACTATAGTGATGGCAAATTACCAGGGGCAACATGATAGGATCATTCTGGTGGAAGTCGAACTTAGCTCTCATTGATCAGTACAAAGCTATTGCTAGATGTAATGTGGGAGATGGTGTCAGTGCATTCTTTTGGGATGATCTATGGAACCAAGCAATACTTAAACACCAATTCCCTCACTTATTCTCTTTTGTCAGAAACCCTCAACTGAATATTCAACAAGTGTTGCAAACTCGGTACTTGCAGGATCTCTTCTTTCTCTCTTTGACAACTGAGGCATATGAGGAATTCTTACAAATGGAAGACATTTGCATTTCCATGAGACAATCTGAGTATTTGGACACATTAGACACATGGAATTACATTTGGGGGACTAAACACTTTCATCCATCAAATCATATAAAGTCTTAATTGGACACAAGCAGACCCCTCCACATTTCAATTGGATCTGGCAGAGTTCCCATCAGCCAAAGCATAAAGTTTTCTTCTGGCAACTTCTCCATGATTGAGTCAACACAAGAAATTTACTTAGAAGAAAGAATTTTGTGTTGGAGGCTTATAACTGTGTTGTTGGAGGTTGTCAACAAGAAGAAACACCACATCATCTCTTTCGGGGTTGCCAATTTGTTCAACAATGTTGGGATTTCATATGTCCAACAAGAACCCCAAACTTGTCTGTGTTAGAAGCGTTCCAAGATCTTAAAGACAAACTAAGGTACCCATTTTACATGGAGATCATCATTCTTGGAGCATGGGCCATTTGGATAACCAGAAACAATAAGATTTTTTAAAACATTGCACCTTCATTTCAAGGCTGGAAGTTCATATTTCTGGAGGAACTAAAGCTTCTAAAGTTTAGAATGAAGAAGAAGCATGAGAGGTAATTTTCTGTTTGGCTTCAAGGACTTTTGTAATTTCTCTGTTTGTAGGCTAGTAGGCTATTTGTTTTCCTTTCTTTCTTTCCTTTCTCCTAGGTTTTAGTTTCTTTTTGTTCTTAGGGCTTACCTCAAGCCTTTTCAAACTACTTGTTACTTTGCTCTCTTAATTTATAAAAATTGCAGTGGGGTCTTACCCTACTGTTTATTGTCAAAAAAAATCTCGGAATGGATATGGAAATGCCATAATAGGTAGGTATGGTGGCTGTTTTGAGGAAGGTAAGTGGTGGGTGTAATGCACCGGCGAGAGTTGCACATTACTAGAGAGACTAGTAATGGTGTAAGGCTGAGAGTGCGTATAATCCATGGACTCAACATTAGTCATAAAGAACTCACATACTTATTGCAAAAAAATATTAACCATCAAAACAAAGTACTGCATGCATGCTCCTAGGGGAATATTTTGGTAGGAAAAGACCATCGCTCGTCCCCAACCGCCACTCATAAGGAAGACACTCAAAAAATAAATCATGCTCCTACTTCATCACATAAAGGTTCACCAGACGTGCGTGCTACGGGAATCACAAACTTTAACACAAGTATTTCTACTAGTCCAAGTTACTCACTAGCATGACTCTAATATGACCATCTTTATATCTCAAAACAAATGCAAGGAACCAAACTTCTCATATATTCAATGCTCTTTATATAAGTTTTTATTATATCCCTCTTGAATACCCATCATATTAGCACTAAATTCATAACCCTAAAAAATTGCCATAATATTTATAAGACTCTCAAAATAATATAAGTGAAGCATGAGAGTTTATCAATTTCTTCAAAATAAAATCACCGCCGTGCTCTAAAAAGATATAAGTGAGGCTCAAGAGCAACTACCTAGCTCAAATGATATAAGTGAAGCACATAGGGTATTCTAATAAATTCATGATTAATGTGTGTCCCTCTCAAAAGATGTGTACATAAAGGATGATTGTAGCTAACTAGAAAGCAAAGACTCATATCATACAAGATGCTCCAAGCAAAACACATATCACATGGTGACTAAAAATATAGCCTCGAGTAAATTTACCGATGGATTGAAGACAAAAGAGGGGATTCCATCCGGGGAATACCCAAGCTTAGATGCTTGGTTGATCTTGAATATCACCTTGGGGTGCCTTGGTCATCCCCAAGCTTAGTGTCTTGTCACTCCTTATTCTCCTCATATCGACATCTCACCGAAGACTTGAAAACTTCAATCACATAAAACTTAACAGAAAACTCGTAAGCTCCGTTAGTATAATAAAATAAATCACCACTTTAGGTACTGTTGTGAACTCATTCTAAATTTATATTGGTGTTACATATACTGTATTACAACTTATCCATGGTTCATACCCCTCGATACTACCCATAGATTCATCAAAATAAGTAAACAACACAAAGAAAACAGAATTTGTCAAAAACACAGCAGTCTGTAGCAATCTGATAATTCCGTATATTTATGTAATTCCAACAATTCTGAAAAATTAGGACAACCTAGTAAATTTGTATATCAACCTTGTGTAAAAAATTCAGATCAAAATCACAGTTCTGTGATTTCCTAAATTTCTGGCAATGAGCGCAAAAGTTTCTGTTTTTCAGCAAGATCAAATTAACTATCACCCTAGACCATCCCAAAGGCCTTAATTGGATCAAACACTAAATAAACACTAAATACAATTACTATAGAAGTAATATTGTCTATTTATTGAAAAAGAGAAGCAAAAACAAAAAACACAAAATAAAATTGGGTTGCCTCCCAACAAGTGCTATTGTTTAACGCCCCTAGCTAGGCATGATGATTTCAATGATGCTCACATAAAAGATAATAATTGAAACATAATGGGAGCATCATGAAGCATATGACTAGGACATTTAAGTCTAACGCACTTCCTATGCATAGGGATTTTTTTGAGCAAACAATTCATGGGAACAAGAATCAACTAGTATAGGAAGGAAAAACAAACATAACGTTAAGATTTTCAACACATAGAGAGGAAACTTGATATTATTGCAATATGTAAAAGCATATGTTCCTCTCTCATAATAATTTTCAGTAGCATCATGCATGAATTCAACAATATTACTATCACATAAATCATTCTTTTAAGATCCACAAGCATATAAATTTTACTACTCTCCACATAAGCAAAATTCTTCTCATTCATAGTAGTGGGAGAATCAAATTCAACAAAATAGCTATCATGAGATACTTGATTGATCATGATGACAAGTTTCATGGTTACCATTACTATTTATAGCATACATGTCATCACAGTAATCATCATAAATAGGAGGCATGCTTTCATCATAATAAATTTGCTCATGACTACAAATATCATCTTCATCAAACATAGCATCCCCAAGCTTATGGATTTGCATATCATTAGCATCATGGATATTCAAAGAATTCATACTAACAACATTGCAATCATGATCATAATTCAAAGATTTAGTGCCAAACATTTTATTGACTTCCTCTTCTAACACTTGAGCACAATTTTCCTTTCCATCATATTCACAAAAGACATGAAAAAGATGAAGCATATGACACAACCTCAATTCCATTTTTTATTTTTATTTTATTAACCAAACTAGTGATAAAAAAAGAAACTAAAAGATTCAGTTGCAAGATCTAAACATATACCTTCAAGCAGTCAGCTCCCCAATAACGGCGCCAGAGAAGAACTTGATGTCTACTTGTCGGGGGAAACTGATCCACGAACACCTATGGGGCCGGCGGACCGGGCCCCTTTCGGTTCGGCGGGGGGGGGGGCGGAGATTGCACGAAGAGCAGATCGAGGCGAAGCACACGAGCAGTTTACCCAGCTTCAGAGCTCTCCGGAGAGATAACACTCCTACTGATGCTTGTTTGATTATCTTGTGTTCTTGCTCTAGAGAGAGAGAGAGCGTAGTGTTTTTCTGGGTTACGAATGAGTCGAACTTCGCGAACCATTCGAACCGAAACCCCTCTACGTTGCGCATGGGCCTCCTTTTATACGCTAAAGGGGTCACCGACAGGTGGCAACGCAGAGAAGGGTACAAATGTAAAAAGTGAGGTGGTTGGTACAGTTACTTGTACAGTGCACCCTACCTAACCCTGACGGCAGGGGACAAGGGCATTAAATGCCCGTCTGAGTCGCCCAAACAGTGCAGAAAAGGACCGTTAGGGGCGCCACCGTTCGCCACGATGGCGATCTTGTCAGCTTCGCATGCCACTGCGCACCGCTGGCTGCACAGCCTCCCGCCACGCGCGCCTGGAGAGGCCCCCAGAGCGACACGTTGGTGGATGCGCTGGAGCGTGGGCACAGAGTGGCCGCCTGCCGCGGCAAGCGCCTTGCCGCTGCTGTTATCTTGTCGGGTCCGGAGGCTTGTCGCTCACCGGGCCTCGAGGTACCTTGGTTGGTCTTCCCGGCAAGCTCCTCTTGCCGGGGCCTTGTTGCCTTGCCGGAGCGCGTGGCGCGTCGCGGCAAGTTCCTTGGAGTGCCTCGGTTGGCCTTCCCGGCAAGCTCCTCTTGCCGGGGCCTTGTCTCCTGAGCTTAAATACTTTGTTCTTGAATGGCTCCAAGGGAACCACGGAGGATCTTGGTGTTAGCCCGGCAAGCCTTGCCGCGGGGTGCTGCAACTGCCCGTGCACAAGTTCGGGGTACTAGGGTACCCCTATTCTAGTACACCGACAGGAGCCCCCGGGCCTGGGCCAGACACGGTGCCGAGCGCTGTTGGGCCAGGCCCAAGACAGGGCACGGGCACATGTGGACTGGGCCACGCCGAATCTCGCTCCGTATCCACCGCGCTCTCCCCTAACGGCACGCGTTGAATGCGGCATCGTGGGAGAGATCGTGGGTGGTTCTTTATTCGGAAGGGCGAAACGTCCGCCCCGTCCCTCTTTATAAGCAGAGGAAACAGGGGCAGTTCGTTCCCCCTCGCTAGTTGCTACTACTCCATCTTCACGAACCTCCGCCGCCCCCCCCTTCTTCTCGAAGCCGAGAGAGCAGCGCTCCGCCCCCCATTGCCACCAGCATCACCAACGCCGTCGACCTCCCCCACCACCTCCGCCATGGCTCCGAAAGCCGACAAGGGAAAGGGCGTGAAGTCGGCCGAGGCGCAGCGGCTCGCGGCGCTGCGGAAGGAGCGGGCGATCTTCTCCCCCCAGCTCGGCGTGAAGGAGCTGAGGGAGTACTTCTACCTCTTTTGGGCGACGGAGACGCGGGCGCATCCGCGCACGAGGGTACTCCCGGCCGCTGCTTCGGAACTGGCTCCAAACGGGTACCCATTCTTCGCGCTGTTCTTCTATTGCGGGCTCTGCCCGCCCTTCTCGGAGTTCTTCTGCGATATCATGAACACCTACGGCTTCCGCCTCCTTGACTTCACCCCCAACGCCGTTCTGACCATGGCAGTTTTCGCACATTTGTGCGAAAACTTTGTCGGAGTCCACCCCAATGTTGCCCTTTTCCGCCACTTCTTCATACCTCGGGTAGAGAGAGGAGAGCCGCTTGCCGGAGGGATCGCCTGGATCTCGAGAGTCGGCAAGAAGGAGGCGTACTTGGAGGGTGAGCTCCGCAGCAAGTGGGAGGAGTGGAGAGCGGAGTGGTGCTGGATCGTCGAGGAGAATCCGCAGCCCTTCACCGCCGTGCGCCAAGCTCCAATAGTGCGCGGCAATGACTGGAGCAACGTGGCCCCGGAAGACGAGAGGCTGAAGATCGCCATTACTAGGATCCTTCGCCTCAGGCTTGCCGGGCTCACTGTAGGCGCTGTAGGCGCAGATTTCCTCCGCCGCCGCATCGCCCCCCTGCAGGAGAGGGGGAGGCCCGCCTGGGAATTCAAGAACTCGGCGGACATCATGAGGCTGCGGCCGGGCCTCAACTACAACTTCACCGTCTTGGAGCTGGATGCAATGCTCCTGGAGTTGTTCAAACGCGACCCCCAGCACCCATTCACGCTGCCGAGGGGCGTCGTTCCATTGTGCAACAATTCTTCGCTTGACCGGATCCGCGCCATGATGCCGTTGTGCGATTCACACGGAATCGTTCCAACTTGGCAAGAGCCTGCGGATGACGTCGTGCAAGCGTTCTTCGACAACTTGGAAGAAGTGCCGGTCCACGCTGACGAGCAGAAGAGCCTCACCCGTGACACCACCGACGAGGAGCTGCAGCGCATCGCCACTAGGGCGGAAGAGGTTGCGGCCGCAGCTGCCGCGGGCGCGTTCGGGTTCACTATGGAGGAGGCGGAGGCTGCAGAGGCGGCAAACCTCGCCGAGCGCGCGGAGTTCATTGGCGAGGAAGAGCCTGCCGGTTCTGAAGCTGAGCCGAGCGAGGCCGGCGAGGAAGAGCCCGAGCCTTCAGAAGGCTTGCCGCAGGCGGAGCCCCCGGCCCCGCCAAGAAGGCGTCTTCGCAGGGCCGCGGACGTAGCGGGGCGGCAGCAGGGTCAACAGCCGCCAAGCCGTGCGACACGCTCTACCGCGGCAAGCAATGTTGCCGCGGGAGCGCCCCACGCAGCAGCGGCAACTGGAGCGGGATCTTCCCGGGCCACCGCCACCGCCCCCGCCAAGCGGGCAAGGGATCCTACTCCTCCGCCTCGCCGCACCGGAAGGGAGCCGGACTTTGATCTTTCCGCGCTCAGCTCCGACGAGGAGGAAGAAGAGTAAGTTTCCTTGGTGCTCTTGTAGTTCTTCAATCTTGTTGTTTTTATCTTGTATCTGACTTGCTTCAATATGGACTCCTTTCTTTTCAGGATGATGGCCCAGAGAGCGGCGAAGAGGGACAAGGCCGCGGTGATTGTCATCGAAGATGACCCCACCGTGTCAGCAGGGGGTGGGTCCGAGACCACCTTGACGGACCCGGCAACCACTCCTCAAAACAGCCCCCAGCGCAGCCCCCAGCGTAAGTTCATAGTTAGCTTTCTGCTGTCAGGTGCGCATGAGTGCTTTTTCCTTTGTTGATATCTTGCTTGTTGATTTGTGTAGGAGCAGAGCAGCCATATCAGGAGCGCCCAGAAGCTGGTCCCGAAGTGCCATCTGCTTTGACTACGCCGCTAAGGGAGGAGTTCCCGGTAAGGGAGCGCTCTCCGACAAGGGAGAACTCTCCGGCAAGGGGCAGCACCATCGATCCTGCGGCGGCCGAGACCGCAACTGCAGATCTTGGTATAGGTAATTCACTTGCCCAAAAACTATCCCTTGGGTTCTTCTTCTGATTTTCTTCTCTTGGATTTTTGATTGATTTTTCTCCCTTCTTCGTTCTTCAGACCCATCTGCTGCTGAGCTAATGGAGACAGAGGGCGCCGGCGAGGAAGGGGCCGGTGCTGATGAGACCGCCGGCGAGGAGGCCGCCAAGGCTGCCGCCGCAGAAGCCGGCGAGGGGTCGGGCGATCGCACTGACGACCCTGAGGCCGCAGGAGCGCTAGGCGCTGCGCCGACCGCCGATCCCTCTGCCGCTTCTGTGGAGCCGGGCTCCGAGGAGCCCCAGCCGGCGCCTACTTGAAGGCCGGTGACGATATCTTCATCAAGCTACCCTGGGCGTCGAGCTCCAGGGCGCCGGTCGAGGGGGAAACTTTTGATGAGGAGGTGCTCGCCTCTGCTGGACTGTCGCTGGTCGACGCGCCCAGCAGCAGCAGTGGCGAGCCTGAGGAGGAGCAGCTGCTGCGGAAGCTGCTGTCACTCTACCGCGCACGGCAAGTCAAGCTGGCTTCCCGGGAAGCGCTTGTCGCGAAGGCGGGAGTTGACATGGAGAAGCGCGCGGAGGAGCTCCGGGGCCACAATCAAGAAGCTCTCCGGTCCCTGGCACAGGAGCGGGAGCGACTCGACGAGGAGCGCACGGCCTTCCTTCTCGAGAAGGCCGAACCTGAGGAGGAACAGAGGCTGGCCGCCGAGAAGCAGTCCGCGCGAGAAGGCGAATTGGTGCAGCGGAAGGCCAACCTCGACAGCTACGAGGAGGAGCTCGCCGAGCGCGAGCAAGCACTTGGCGGGGCGCTCAAGGAGGCAAAGGACGCTGCCGCAATCGCAGAGGCTGCCAAGAAAGAGCTGGAGGAGAAGGTGGCGCAGCTGGAGGCCAACATCGGGAAGAGTGGCGAGGAGCTTGCCGCGCTCAAGCGTGAGCGTGAGAAGGATGCTGCCGCCCACGGTGAGCTGCAAGGTCTTCTCGCTGAGAGGGGCAAGGAGCTCAGCGCCGCCAAGGATTCCAATGCGGTCCTGGAGTTGAAGCTGGCCACGCTGATGCAGACGCTGGAGGCCGCCAAGGAGCGGGAGAAGACCTTGTCGGAGAAGGTCAAAGCTGACAAGGCGCTGATGGAGAGCATCGTAGTTATCCAGAACTCATTCAGAGATACTGTGGAGCACTGGACCGAGGGTCTAGTGAATATTGCCGCAGTCATCGACGAGGAGCTGGCGCAGCTGGGGATGGAGGACTTTGGATATCCCTTCGACGAGAATCTCAACCCAGCGCCAAGCTCAGCCTGTTCTTCAAGGGCATGGCGATGGCACTCCAGCGGCTCCGGGAGAGGATCCCAAAGCAGCTGGCCGACGAGTCGCGCAGGATTTGCGGGGGGGCTCTCCAGAAGGTGCTGATGAAGGTGGCCTTCCTCAACCCAGGCCTCAACCTTACCAACATCCTCAGGTCCTTGCCGCTTGACGCCGATCTGGATGCGCTCAAGGCCCTTGTCGCACCCATTGTGGACAAGGTGAGCGAGATCAAGAGGGTTGAGGGCGATCGCGTAGACTAGGCCGCCCGTTTTCTCTTTTCCCTTGTCGCTGCTAATCATGTTATGAAAACAGTCTGTTTGAGCTGCGACAAGTTATCTTGTAATATAATTTTATTTCTGTTATCAATTGCTATGTTATTTCCTCTACTAGATTCTTTCCTTTGTATGTTTTTACCCTACGCTTCTAGGGAACTTGTCGGCGCAGGCGCCCGAGCCGCGAGCGCTGAGTGCGGAACGTCAGCAGCCTGCTGGCGGCGCTGCTTCCGACAAGAAACCTTGTCGCGACTAGATGCAGCACACTTAAGTTGTTGAACGGACTCGAAACAAAGTAAGGGCGCAACTAGCCACGAGTTGGTTCCTCCGCGCACAGGTTTTCCATACAAAGCAGGGTCGTTCGAGGAAGATAACTCAAAAAATTTAAAAATTGATTGCTCAAACTTTGGCAACTTAGCTTTTCTGTCGTTTGCTTCCCGGCAAGGCAAAACTTTGCTTGAACGACGCTTGGTCCATACCACAATCTTCTCCACGCCTGGTCCATACCACAATCTTCTCCTTCCCCCCTGACAAACTTGTGTGCGAGGGAACCTTCTTTTCCTTTGTTGAAAAAGAAGAAAGAAGAGAAAATAATGATATGGAGCCCTTCGGCTCGTTATTGCTTACCGGATGTAGGTGCTGCACAAAGTGCCAGATAACGCATGCAAGAAAGAAACTAATGCATGAAATGGACAAGTTGTGCAGAGCACATGGGGTTCTATTTATGCACGGGATCTGCGCCCGGCTTTGTACAAAGGATTACATGCAACAGCGGCAAGACTTGTACAAAAGGTGGTTGCCAGAACGGGTTCCGGCAACCGCGCCCTACGGGAAAAACTTACAAAGATGTTCTATGTTCCAGGAGTTGCTCACCGGAATGCCATCTTCGGTCTCAAGGCAGAAAGTGCCGGGCCTTATGACTCGTTTCACCCGATAAGGGCCTTCCCACTTCGGCGTCAACTTGTTGGAATTCTTTGCGGACTGAACGCGCCGAAGAACAAGGTCGCCTTCCTTGAAGCTTCTGGCTTTAACTTTGCGGCTATGGTAGCAGCGCAAAGCTTGCTGGTATCGAGCAGCTCGTACAGCAGCCTGAAGACGATCTTCCTCAAGGAGCAGCGCGTCGTCTTGTCGCAGTTGTTCTTGCTCAAGCTCATCATAAGCGAGCACTCGAGGCGATCCGTATACGAGTTCCGTGGGGAGAACTGCCTCTGCTCCATAGACTAGAGCGAAAGGCGTCTGGCCAGTGGCTCGATTTGGCATCATTCTGATCGACCAAAGAACCACTGGCAGCTCCTCGATCTAGTTTCTTCCGCACTTGCGTAGCCTGTCGAAAGTTCTGGTCTTGAGCCCGCGCAGCACTTCAGCATTTGCCCTCTCTGCTTGACCGTTGCTTCTTGGATGAGCAACAGAAGCGAAGCAGACCTTGGCGC
Source organism: Triticum aestivum (assembly GCF_018294505.1). Lineage (NCBI taxonomy): Eukaryota > Viridiplantae > Streptophyta > Magnoliopsida > Poales > Poaceae > Triticum > Triticum aestivum. Next base: position 604,024,540 of record NC_057798.1, on the reverse strand, counting down.
CAAGGTCTTGGACGTACTGCATGAAGGTGCGGCTCGTGAATTGCGTGCCGTTGTCAGTGATGATCCTGTTAGGGATCCCGAAACGGCAAACAATTGACCTGAAGAACTTGACTGCTGACTGTGCTGTCACCTTCCTCACTGGCTGCACTTCCGGCCACTTTGTGAACTTGTCGATTGCGACATACAAGTACTCAAAGCCCCCGACAGCTCGGGGGAAAGGGCCGAGGATATCGAGCCCCCAGACCGAAAATGGCCAGGATAAAGGGATCGCCTGGAGAGCTTGAGCTGCTGGTGTATCTGTTTGGTCTGGGGGCTCGATATCCTTGGCCCTTTCCCCCGAGCTGTCGGGGGCTTTGAGTACTTGTACGTCGCAATCGACAAGTTCACAAAGTGGCCGGAAGTGGAGCCAGTGAGGAAGGTGACAGCACAGTCAGCAGTCAAGTTCTTCAGGTCAATTGTTTGTCGTTTCGGGATCCCTAACAGGATCATCACCGACAACGGCACACAATTCACGAGCCGCACCTTCATGTAGTATGTCCAAGACCTTGGCGCCAAGGTCTGCTTTGCTTCTGTTGCTCATCCAAGAAGCAACGGTCAAGCAAAGAGGGTAAATGCTGAAGTGCTGTGCGGGCTCAAGACCAGAACTTTCGACAAGCTGCGCAAGTGCGGAAGAAACTGGATCGAGGAGCTGCCGGTGGTTCTTTGGTCGATCAGAACGATGCCAAATCGAGCCACTGGCCAGACGCCTTTCGCTCTAGTCTATGGAGCAGAGGCAGTTCTCCCCACGGAACTCGTATACGGATCGCCTCGAGTGCTCGCTTATGATGAGCTTGAGCAAGAACAGCTGCGACAAGATGACGCGCTGCTCCTTGAGGAAGATCGTCTTCAGGCTGTTGTACGAGCTGCTCGATACCAGCAAGCTTTGCGCCGCTACCATAGCCGCAAAGTTAAAGCCAGAAGCTTCGAGGAAGGCGACCTTGTTCTTCGGCGCGTTCAGTCCGCCAAGAATTCCAACAAGTTGACGCCAAAGTGGGAAGGCCCTTATCGGGTGAAACGAGTCACAAGGCCCGGCAATTTCTGCCTTGAGACTAAAGATGGCATTCCGGTGAGCAACTCCTGGAACATAGAACATCTTCGTAAGTTTTTCCCGTAGGGCGCGGTTGCCGGAACCCGTTCCGGCAACCACCTTTTGTACAAGTCTTGCCGCTGTTGCATGTAATCCTTTGTACAAAGCCGGGCGCAGATCCCGTGCATAAATAGAACCCCATGTGCTCCGCACAACTTGTCCATTTCATGCATTAGTTTCTTTCTTGCATGCGTTATCTGACACTTTGTGCAGCACCTACATCCGGTAAGCAATAACGAGCCGAAGGGCTCCATATCATTATTTTCTCTTCTTTCTTCTTTTTAAACAAAGGAAAAGAAGGTTCCCTCGCACACAAGTTTGCCGGGGGGGAAGGAGAAGATTGTGGTATGGACCAGGCGTGGAGAAGATTGTGGTATGGACCAGGCGTCGTTCAAGCAAAGTTTTGCCTTGCCGGGAAGCAAACGACAGAAAAGCTAAGTTGCCAAAGTTTGAGCAATCAATTTTTAAATTTTTTGAGTTATCTTCCTCGAACGACCCTGCTTTGTATGGAAAACCTGTGCGCGGAGGAACCAACTCGTGGCTAGTTGCGCCCTTACTTTGTTTCGAGTCCGCTCAACAACATAAGTGTGCTGCATCTAGTCGCGACAAGGTTTCTTGTCAGAAGCAGCGCCGCCAGCAGGCTGCTGACGTTCCGCACTCAGCGCTCGCGGCTCGGGCGCCTGCGCCGACAAGTTCCCTAGAAGCGTAGGGTAAAAACATACAAAGGAAAGAATCTAGTAGAGGAAATAACATAGCAATTGATAACAGAAATAAAATTATATTACAAGATAACTTGTCGCAGCTCTAACAGACTGTTTTCATAACATGATTAGCAGCGACAAGGGAAAAGAGAAAACGGGCGGCCTAGTCTACGCGATCGCCCTCAACCCTCTTGATCTCGCTCACCTTGTCCACAATGGGTGCGACAAGGGCCTTGAGCGCATCCAGATCGGCGTCAGGCGGCAAGGACCTGAGGATGTTGGTAAGGTTGAGGCCTGGGTTGCGGAAGGCCACCTTCATCAGCACCTTCTGGAGAGCCCCCCCGCAAATCCTGCGCGACTCGTCGGCCAGCTACTTTGGGATCCTCTCCCGGAGCCGCTGGAGTGCCATCGCCATGCCCTTGAAGAACAGGCTGAGCTTGGCGCTGGGTTGAGATTCTCGTCGAAGGGATATCCAAAGTCCTCCATCCCCAGCTGCGCCAGCTCCTCGTCGATGACTGCGGCAATATTCACCAGACCCTCGGTCCAGTGCTCCACAGTATCTCTGAATGAGTTCTGGATAACTGCGATGCTCTCCATCAGCGCCTTGTCAGCTTTGACCTTCTCCGACAAGGTCTTCTCCCGCTCCTTGGCGGCCTCCAGCGTCTGCATCAGCGTGGCCAGCTTCAACTCCAGGACCGCATTGGAATCCTTGGCGGCGCTGAGCTCCTTGCCCCTCTCAGCGAGAAGACCTTGCAGCTCACCGTGGGCGGCAGCATCCTTCTCACGCTCACGCTTGAGCGCGGCAAGCTCCTCGCCGCTCTTCCCGATGTTGGCCTCCAGCTGCGCCACCTTCTCCTCCAGCTCTTTCTTGGCAGCCTCTGCGATTGCGGCAGCGTCCTTTGCCTCCTTGAGCGCCCCGCCAAGTGCTTGCTCGCGCTCGGCGAGCTCCTCCTCGTAGCTGTCGAGGTTGGCCTTCCGCTGCACCAATTCGCCTTCTCGCGCGGACTGCTTCTCGGCGGCCAGCCTCTGTTCCTCCTCAGCTTCGGCCTTCTCGAGAAGGAAGGCCGTGCGCTCCTCGTCGAGTCGCTCCCGCTCCTGTGCCAGGGACCGGAGAGCCTCTTGATTGTGGCCCCGGAGCTCCTCCGCGCGCTTCTCCATGTCAACTCCCGCCTTCGCGACAAGCGCTTCCCGGGAAGCCAGCTTGGCTTGCCGTGCGCGGTAGAGTGACAGCAGCTGCTCCTCCTCAGGCTCGCCACTGCTGCTGCTGGGCGCGTCGACCAACGACAGTCCAGCAGAGGCGAGCACCTCCTCATCAAAAGTTTCCCCCTCGACCGGCACCCTAGAGCTCGAACCCCAGGGTAGCTTGATGAAGATATCGTCACCGGCCTTCAAGTAGGCGCCGGGCTGGGGCTCCTCGGAGCCCGGCTCCGCAGAAGCAGCAGAGGGATCGGCGGTCGGTGCAGCGCCTGGCGCTCCTGCGGCCTCAGGGTCGTCAGTGCGATCGCCCGACCCCTCGCCGGCTTCTGCGGCGGCAGCCTTGGCGGCCTCCTCGCCGGCGGTCTCATCAGCACCGGCCCCTTCCTCGCCGGCGCCCTCTATCTCCATTGGCTCACCAGCAGATGGGTCTGAAGAACGAAGAAGGGAGAAAAATCAATCAAAAATCCAAGAGAAGAAAATCAGAAGAAGAAGAACCCAAGGGAAAGTTTTTGGGCAAGTGAATTACCTATGCCAAGATCTGCAGTTGCGGTCTCGGCCGCCGCAGGATCGACGGTGCTGCCCCTTGCCGGAGAGTTCTCCCTTGCCGGAGAGTGCTCCCTTACCGGGAACTCCTCCCTTAGCGGCGTAGTCGAAGCAGATGGCACTTCGGGACCAGCTTCCGGGCGCTCCTGATATGGCTGCTCTGCTCCTACACAAATCAACAAGCAAGATATCAACAAAGGAAAAGCACTCATGCGCGCCTGACAGCAGAAAGCTAACTATGAACTTACGCTGGGGGCTGCGCTGGGGGCTGTTTTGAGGAGTGGTTGCCGGGTCCGTCAAGGTGGTCTCGGACCCACTCCCTGCTGACACGGTGGGGTCATATTCGATGACAATCACCGCGGCCTTGGCCCTCTTCGCCGCTCTCTGGGCCAGCGTCCTGAAAAGAAAGGAGTCCAGATTGAAGCAAGTCAGATACAAGATAAAAATAGCAAGATTGAAGAACTACAAGAGCACCAAGGAAACTTACTCTTCTTCCTCCTCGTCGGAGCTGAGCGCGGAAAGATCAAAGTCCGGCTCCCTTCCGGTGCGGCGAGGCGGCGGAGTAGGATCCCTTGCCCGCTTGGCGGTGGCGGTGGCGGTGGCCCGGGAAGATCCCGCTCCAGTTGCCGCTGCTGCGTGGGGCGCTCCCGCGGCAACATTGCTTGCCGCGTTAGAGCGTGTCGCACGGCTTGGTGGCTATTGACCCGGCTGCCGCCCCGCTACGTCCGCGGCCCTGCGAAGACGCCTTCTTGGCGGGGCCGGGGGCTCCACCTGCGGCAAGCCTTCTAAAGGCTCGGGCTCTTCCTCGCTGGCCTCTCTCGGCTCAGCTTCAGAACCGGCAGGCTCTTCCTCGCCAATGAACTCCGCACGCTCGGCGAGGTTTGCCGCCTCTGCAGCCTCCGCCACCTCCACAGTGAACCCGAACGCGCCCGCGGCAGCTGCGGCCGCAACCTCTTCCGCCCTGGTGGCGATGCGCTGCAGCTCCTCGTCGGTGGTGTCACGGGTGAGGCTCTTCTGCTCGTCAGCATGGACCAGCACTTCTTCCAAGTTGTCGAAGAACGCTTGCACGACGTCATCCGCAGGCTCTTGCCAAGTTGGAACGATTCCGTGTGAATCGCACAACGGCATCATGGCGCGGATCCGGTCAAGCGAAGAATTGTTGCACAATGGAACGACGCCCCTCGGCAGCGTGAATGGGTGCTGGGGGTCGCGTTTGAACAACTCCAGGAGCATTGCATCCAGCTCCAAGACGGTGAAGTTGTAGTTGAGGCCTGGCCGCAGCCTCATGATGTCCGCCGAGTTCTTGAATTCCCAGGCGGGCCTCCCCCTCTCCTGCAGGGGGGCGATGCGGCGGCGGAGGAAATCTGCGCCTACAACGCCTACAGTGAGCCCGGCAAGCCTGAGGCGAAGGATCCTAGTAATGGCGATCTTCAGCCTCTCGTCTTCCGGGGCCACGTTGCTCCAGTCATTGCCGCGCACTATTGGAGCTTGGCGCACGGCGGTTAAGGGGTTGCAGATTCTCCTCGACGATCCAACACCACTCCGCTCTCCACTCCTCCCACTTGCTGTGGAGCTCACCCTCCAAGTACGCCTCCTTCTTGCCGACTCTCGAGATCCAGGCGATCCCTCCGGCAAGCGGCTCTCCTCTCTCTACCCGAGGTATGAAGAAGTGGCGGAAAAGGGCAACATTGGGGTGGACTCCAACAAAGTTTTCGCACAAATGTGCGAAAAATGCCATGGTCAGAACGGCGTTGGGGGTGAAGTCAAGGAGGCGGAAGCCGTAGGTGTTCATGATATCGCAGAAGAACTCCGAGAAGGGCGGGCAGAGCCCGCAATAGAAGAACAGCGCGAAGAATGGGTACCCGTTTGGAGCCAGTTCCGAAGCAGCGGCCGGGAGTACCCTCATGCGCGGATGCGCCCGCGTCTCCGTCGCCCAAAAGAGGTAGAAGTACTCCCTCAGCTCCTTCACGCCGAGCTGGGGGGAGAAGATCGCCCGCTCCTTCCGCAGCGCCGCGAGCCGCTGCGCCTCGGCCGACTTCACGCCCTTTCCCTTGTCGGCTTTCGGAGCCATGGCGGAGGTGGTGGGGGAGGTCGACGGTGTTGGTGATGCTGGTGGCAATGGGGGGCGGAGCGCTGCTCTCTCGGCTTCGAAAAGAAGGGGGGGCGGGGGAGGTTCGTGAAGATGGAGTAGTAGCAACTAGCGAGGGGGAACGAACTGCGGTCGGCCCCATAGGTGTTCGTGGATCAGATGTCGGGGGAAACTGATCCACGAACACCTATGGGGCCGGCGGACCGGGCCCCTTTCGGTTCGGCGGGGGGGCGGAGATCGCACGAAGAGCAGATCGAGGCGAAGCACACGAGCAGTTTACCCAGCTTCGGAGCTCTCCGAGAGATAACACTCCTACTGCTGCTTGTTTGATTATCTTGTGTTCTTTCTCTAGAGAGAGAGAGCGTAGTGTTTTTCTGGGTTACGAATGAGTCGAACTTTGCGAACCATTCGAACCGAACCCCCTCTACGTTGCGCATGGGCCTCCTTTTATACGCTAAAGGGGTCACCGACAGGTGGCAATGCAGAGAAGGGTACAAATGTCAAAAGTGAGGTGGTTGGTACAGTTACTTGTACAGTGCACCCTACCTAACCCTGACGGCAGGGGACAAGGGCATTAAATGCCCGTCTGATTCACCCAAACAGTGCAGAAAAGGACCGTTAGGGGCGCCACCGTTCGCCACGATGGCGATCTTGTCAGCTTCGCATGCCACTGCGCACCGCTGGCTGCACAGCCTCCCGCCACGCGCGCCTGGAGAGGCCCCCAGAGCGACACGTTGGTGGATGCGCTGGAGCGTGGGCACATAGTAGCCGCCTGCCGCGGCAAGCGCCTTGCTGCTGCTGTTATCTTGTCGGGTCCGGAGGCTTGTCGCTCACCGGGCCTCGAGGTACCTTGGTTGGTCTTCCCAGCAAGCTCCTCTTGCCGGGGCCTTGTTGCCTTGCTGGAGCGCGTGGCGCGTCGCGGCAAGTTCCTTGGAGTGCCTCGGTTGGCCTTCTCGGCAAGCTCCTCTTGCCGGGGCCTTGTCTCCTGAGCGTAAATACTTTGTTCTTGAATGGCTCGAAGGGAACCACGGAGGATCTTGGTGTTAGCCCGGCAAGCATTGCCGCGGGGTGCTGCAACTGCCCGTGCACAAGTTCGGGGTACTAGGGTACCCCTATTCTAGTACACCGACACTACTACACAACCTTCTTCTTGTACACTCATGTTGGGCCTCCAAGCGTAGAGTTTTGTAGGACAGTAGAAAAATTTCCCTCAAGTGTATGATCTAAGGTTTATCAATCCGTGGGAGGCGTAAGATGGAGATGGTCTCTCACAAACAACCCTGCAACCAAATAACAAAGAGTCTCTTGTGTCCCCAACACACCCAATACAATGGTAAATTGTATAGGTGCACTAGTTCAGTGAAGAGATGGTGATACAAGTGTAATGGATAGTAGATATATGATTTTGTAATCTGAAAAATATAAAAACAGCAAGGCAACTAGTAACAAAAGTGAGCAAAAATGGTATTGCAATGCTTGAAAATAAGTCCTAGGGTTCATACTTTCACTAGTGCAAATTCTCTAAACAATGATAGCGTAATTGGATCATATAAAAATCCCTCAATGTGCAACAAAGAATCACTCCAAATTTTCTATCGAAGGATGTAGAAGGAAAACGTGCATCAACCCCTATGCATAGATTACCCCAATGTCACCTCGGGAATCCGCGAGTTGAGTGTAAAAACATACATCAAGTGTACCAATAGAACATCGCATTGTCACCACAGATATCCCATCACAAGACATACATCAAGTGTTCTCAAATCCAACACTCAATCCAACTTAACGAAACCTCAAAGAGCAAGACTCAATTCATCACAAGAAGACAGAGGGGGAGAAACACCATATGATCCAACCATAGTAATAAAGCTTGCGGTAGCACAAGATCGTGCCAAATCAAGAACACGAGAGAGAGAGAGAGAGAGAGAGGGAGATCAAACACATAGCTATTGGTACATACACTCAGCCCCGAGGGTGAATGATACATCTCCAACGTATCTAATTTTTTTGATTGTTCCATGCTGTTATATTATCATTCTTGCATGTTTTACAATCATTTTATAGTCATTTTATATCATTTTTTGTACTAACCTATTGACATAGTGCTCAGTGCCAGTGGTTGTTTTCTGCATGTTTTTTACATCGCAGGAAATCAATACCAAACAGAGTCCAAATGCAGCGAAACTTTTTGTGGATTTTTTTGGACCAGAAGACATCCAGTGGGCCAAGAAAGTACTTGAGGGGATCTCAGAAGGGAGCACAACCCACCAGGGTGCAAGCTGCCCCCGAGAACAACCCACTAAGCTTGGGGTTGCCCCCGAGTGGCATCCCCTCTTTGTTCTAACAACCACTGGTATTGTACTTGGAACTATATTTTTATTCGTCACATATTACGAGTTTTGCTTGGAGCATATTGTATGATATGAGTCTTTGCTTGTTTTGCCTTGTGTTTTATGTCTTGAATCCTTGCTGGACACACCTTTTTGAGAGAGCAAAAAGTTATGCTGTGCTTGCTCCCATGTTTCACTTAAATTTTTAGATCCATGGAATTGCTATAGTGCTTCACTTATATTTTTTTTAGCACGGTGTACTTTGTTATTTTTGAAGAAATGCTCTCATGCATCACTTAGATTTATTTGGGAGTTAGTAATTTTTTTAGAAATTCTCTCTTGCTTCACTTAGATTATTTTGAGAGAAAGAAATATTATGCTCATGTTCTTCACTTAAATTTGTTGGAGCTTATCAAAAGCAACATATGAAACTTGTCCCAAAGTGATAGATATCCAAGGAGGATATAATAAAAACTTCCATGAAGATCATTGGACAAAATAAACTTGATTATTAGTAATGGTTTTGAGATATGACGATATGATATGGTGAGTCATGTTGATGAGTAATTATGCTTTAGTAAGAATATTGGTGTTAAGGTTTGTTATTCCCTATGCAAGCACGAAAGTCAATAGTTATGCAATGAAATTTATATCCTACTTCTGGTGCATTATTCGGTGTTACTTATGCTTAATGCTTGTGTACGAGATTTTTTGTTTCTTGGTTGGTCGCTTATCAATCTTTTTGCTAGCCTTCATTTTGCACTAAGTATGCTCACTACTTGTGCATCCAAAACCCTATAAACCAGTTTTGCCATATGAGTACACTATACCTACCTATATGCGGTATTTCTGTGCCGTTCTAAGAAAATTTGAATGTGCCATCTCTAATTTTCAAAAAAAATATTCTCTTTTGTGTGCTCATACCGCTCACGAGGTGGTGAGGGGTGGCCAATATTTTCCATGCTAGATGTGTTATTATCACGATGAGTGTTTATTCACTTGTCATTGCATAAGAGTACGACAAAGGTATTAGGGATGCCCAGTCTCAAAATGAAAAAAATGAATTTACTTTATGTTGTCAAATAATAAATTCCTTGGAATGTATTGGTATGGAGGGCACGTGTGGATACATTTAGCCATGGAAAATGAAAGTAATGGTGGAAAAAGGAATAAACTTTATTTTCTGTTTGGGAATCGCCTATGATGTATCTAGAATGAAAATTGTTGGGAGCTCTAAGTCGTTTTCGTTGGTGGGAAAAGTATGCCTCCCAAAATGTTTTTATCCCTACTGCCCTCTGCGAAGGTCCTTTCTTTTACTTTATGCAATTTTTATTTTGAATTCGAGTCTCCATCTTCTCTTATAAAGCATCAACTAAGGGGCACTATTGTCGTATTTGAGCATTGGGTGTAGCTAATATTCGAGTGTGTTTCATGAATGGTTCAATGGTTGAGCATAACGGGCTAGGGATAACTTGCTTTAGTGTTGATATTTCGAAAGACATGGTTGCTTGTTGGTATGCTTGAGTATTAAAGTCTTCATGCTAAAACTAGACTATTGCTTTGAACCATATAAAAGTCCAAATGTCCATGCTACAAATAAAATAATATGTGATGAACATTTTAGGCAGCATTCCACATCAAAAATTCTATTTTTATCATTTACCTACTCGAGGACGAGCAGGAATTAAGCTTGGGGATGCTGATACGTCTCCAATGTATCTATAGTTTTTGATTGTTCCATGTTGTTATATTATCATTCTTGCATGTTTTACAATCATTTTGTATTCATTTTATATCATTTTTTGGTACTACCGTGCTGACATAGTGCCCAATGTCAGTTGTTGCTTTCTCCTTGTTTTTTACATTGTAGGAAATCAATACCAATCGGAGTCCAAATGCAGCGAAACTTTTTGTGGTTTTTTTTTGGACCAGAAGACATCCAGTGGGCCAAGAAAGTATCTGAGGGGAGCTTCGAGGGGAGCACAACCCACAAGGGCGCGCCTAGAGGCCCAGGCGCACCCAGGTGGGTTGTGCCCACCTCGATGGCCTCCCGCACCGCCTCTTTCCTCTACAAATACCCCAATATTCCAGAAACCCTAGGGGAGTCGACGAAAATCAATTCTAGTTGCCGCAATTTCCAGAAACACCATATCCAATCTAGACACCATCTCCGAGGGGTTCATCATGCCCATTGGTGCCTCTCCGATGATGCATGAGTAGTTCTTTCTAGACCTATGGGTCCGTAGTGTCTTCCTCTCTCTCTCTCTCTCTCTCTCTCTCTCTCTCTTACTTCTCAATACAATGGTCTCTTGGAGATCCATATGATGTAAGTCTTTCTGCGGTGTGTTTGTTGGCATCCAATGAACTTTGAGTTTATGACCATATCTATGTTTTTATCCATGAAAGTTATTTGAGTCTTCTCTGATCTCTTATATGCATGATTGCTTATAGCCTCTTAGTTCTTCTCCGATATTTGGGTTTTTTTTGGCCAACTTGATCTATTTATCTTGCAATGGGAAGAGGTGCTTTCTGATGGGTTCGATCTTACGGTGCTTGATCCCAGTGACAGAAGGGGAAACGACACGTATGTATCGTTGCTATTAAGGATAACAAGATGGGGTATATTTCTACATAAATAGATCTTGTGTACATCATGTCATCGTTCTTATAGCATTACTCCATTTTTCCATGAACTTAATACACTAGGTGCATGCTGGATAGTGGTCGATGTGTGGAGTAATAGTAGTAGATGCGGGCAGGAGTCGGTCTACTAATCTTGGACGTCATGCCTATATAATAATCATTGCCTGGATATCGTCATGATTATTTGTAACATCTCAATTTTCAATATGGATGTTATTCATAGATCATTCATATGCATCCATGATTTTTATGCATTTTGTTGCTTTGTTTTAGTTGCATTTTGATCCAAGAGATCTTAAGCAACTCAAGGACTATTTAGAGAGAGTTGGAGGTTTCACAAAAATCCAATTTTGATTTATCAAAATTTCGTAATTGGATCAAATTTCTTTTTAAAAATTATTTTCCAAATATTTTTAAATAAAGGGAGAAGATAATATGACTTCTTCAAAATCAGTAAAGAAATATTGGAAATTGAATTTTGACATTTTGATGAGTTAATTTGATTTTATTCGCTAGTTTATTTGTTAGTTAGCGGGGTAATTAGTATTATAATGTTTGTTTTTAGTTTAGGCATTTATGCCCAGAAAAATGTTCATTAGGTCACTAATAAGGCCATATAGTTACGCGAATTTTTCTGGGATTTTTAGGATTTTATTTATATTTTTTTTTGCGTGTTTTTGTCTATGGCAAATTTGTTTTTTTTAGTTCGGGCTGACCGAACTCGGCCGCGCCTAGCCCAGCCGGCCCAGCAGCCGCACCGCCTTGCCCGGCTTCGGACGAGTCCCGCTCGTCGCCACCGCTCGCTGCCGTGTCTGACCCAGACACAGGATCCGCCGTCGGCTTGCCCCTGGCACCCTGCCCATGCCGGCCTCGCCTTCCCCTCCTTAAATAGCAGCCCGACCCCCCTCTCCTCCTCGTCCCAAGCGCCGCCGCCGCAAGCCGCCGCCGCACATGCCGCCGCCGCCGCAGCCCCATCGCTGCCGCCACTGACCCCGCAGCCGCGCCACCCACCTGAAGCCGCCACCGCCATCGATCCCACCGCTGCCGCCCGAACCGGCCGAACCGGTATAAAACCGATCCGGGCCGCTTAGATTGGTTTATTTTATTTAGTTAGTTTATTTAGCGAACATTTGTTCATTTAGTTTCTATAATGAATGAATTCATTAGATTAGGTTCTATAGCAAACGTTCGTTCGATAGGATTTTTTTTATTTTAGTTTTCGGCCAAGGACCTATCTGTGAATATTTTCATCGCAGATTAGCCCCTAATTTTAAATACTCGTAACTTTTTGCTCATTTGTCCAAATTTGATGAAACCAACGGCAAAATCTTCAGAGCGATCCCATCTATCCATCAAACCAACTTAAACATGATTTTGAAAATTTTAAATTTGAGTTTAGTTCGGATTAGAATTTGATCTTGTTTTGTTCGTATCTTGAGTTTTGTAGCTCCGTTTGAGTTGATTATTTTTGAAAATCGTAGCTAATCACATGTACCTACTGTTAAGATCTAATCCAGATAAATATAATTCTGTTGAAATTTCTTTTCTGTTTAGTTTAGTCATTTTCTTGTTTTTGAGTTTTCTTTGGATCTTTTCTTCGTTTTCTCTTTGCATTGTTTGCTTAATTGCTTATGTATGCTATTGTTTGTCTATGCTAGATTTTCCAGAGTGCGAAGCTTTTTACTACGAATCTCTAGAGTTTTCCGATCGTCAACAAGGCAAGTTACACTTTGATCATACTTTTCAATACCCAGTTTTTACTATGCATTAATTTTTGCCCCTCAAATAATTGCATGAGTAGGATTGGGAACATGTGGATTTGGTTATAGTACTTGAGGTAGGAACCTATTACCTTTGATCACCCCGGGAATATATGTTATGCTCTTATATTGCTTAGCCGTGCTCGTAGACGGGGATTGGTTCGTGATATTCATGGAAGTTGTGAGAGATAATAATTTTGGACAACATTAAGGTGGCAACTTTAATACACATCTGGGTGGATTGGTTGGGGCACCTGGAGAAACCAGTGCTTGCCCATGGGAATTTCGGAGTACCCGTGTGATTTTCCCTCGGTTCGCCACCCGGGCTCAAAGGGATCATGTGATATTTCATATCTAGAACCTTCCGTGTACAGCCACAAGCCATTATGGGCTCTGGCATAGTTGAGTAAGTTGTGTGAGCTCTTGAAGAGGTGGACTAGAAGATGTAGGGGAAAGTAGGTGTACCGGTCTTCCCAGAGTAGAGAGTTAATGCTTCGGAAAGACTATGTCTTGATCTTCCGATCATGGATGTGGTTGAGTCTTGTGGGGAAAAGTGCGCAACCTCTACAGAGTGTATGAACTAATCATGGTTAGCCGTGTCCCCGGTTATGGACAATTTGAGTATCTAGAAGTGGATATTATTGTTGATCTCAACACTCTTTAATTAATGAATTGAGTTTAATGATGATACCTTGGTTAATGTTGGGATATGAGTTGGAGGAACCTTCTCAATCATTGGTGTAAACTTTGTAGTAAATAAAATTTATTCCTTTGTTGTAGGAAAAAATTAGCTTTATGCAAAACATTAAACTTAGAGCCTCCACCAGCCAAATATGCATGTAGATATAGTTTCTTGCATTCATTTGCTCTACAGTGTAACTCTGCCAGCATATTCCATGTGCTGACCTACACGGCTGCAACGTCTCATGTTGCAGACTTTACCGACGAAGAATAAGGTGCGATAGGTCATTGTCATGCACTCAGCTATGCCGTTGGAGTTGATGGACTCATATATCTTCAAAGCTTCCGCCATTATTTCGTTTAGATGGCCTTTAACCATATTATTTGTGTAATAAATACTCTTCATGAGGACCTCGATGTTATAAGTGTGTGATTGAACTCTGTTATAATTCCTCAAGTATTGTGTGTGTCAGCATACCGATCCAGGGATGACACTTAAGCACAGAGACTTTGATCCATTAGGATTGTGGTCACTACAAGATGGTATCAGAACGCATGCTCACTGTAGGGCGACCACTAGAAAAGCATATGATACTCTTCTCTGCTCATTTCTAATCCTCCTCTATTTCTACTCTATAGATGACAGACCCTAGGATCAAGTTCACTCAGCCGAATGACAACACCCCTTACGTATGATACTTGAAGGAAGTCATGAAGCACCTGAACATCGGACTACCAAGCTTCACTGGAACCTTCACTGCAACTTTACCAGAAGAGGAGCACTGGAGGATCAAAGTTCGTGTACCTGGGAGGACATTTGCACCAACAACCGAGCCCATCGAGTTTACCTTGGATGCACCAACTTGGATCTTGGGAAAGAGCATGGCAGCCCACATCACTATTGGATGCATTGTGAGGTGTACCACAAGGAGCTTGAAGACACCGTCTATCAGATATGTGGACGCCAAGATGAGCAATGGTAGATGATTCATACCAGGAAGTATGGATCAATTGCAGCATACATTCAGGAGATGGATCAACACATTCGTCAATATGAGAACCAGATGTGTGCTGTCATGAAGAAGACCAAAAAGGTGATGAGGAGGAATATAGAGCTAGAAGAGGAACTCAAGTCAACATGCGAGGGATATGAAGAAGAAATTGTTGTGCTACTGGAGAAACATGAAGATCTGAAGAAGAAGCTGGGAATACTCGTGGTGAAACCGAAGCAAGAACCTGAAGAGGATATTCGTTCGAAGGACTACATCATATTTGATGACACCAACACGGACAATGAAGATGATGATAGTGATGATGACTATGAAGACGAAGCTGGAGCTGATATTATGGAGTCTTCCACCGATCAAAATTTCTAGACGACCACCATGCTATTAGTAGTATTCTCCCAAGTAGTTAGAATCAATCGATTTGTAATAGTAGTTTAGATCCTTTGTGTGAATCTTTCTTGTTATTGAGTGGTGTGATTTGAATGTATTTTCCTCATGTGCATACGGTTAGTGAAATCTCTCATAGACCTTATTCTATTCTGTTTTCTCACCCCCTCTAACCCATTAGATGCCTCCGAGATGTGACCCCGGATTCACTTTCCCGGCAGAGCTCACCCAGTTGATCCAACAGCAGAATACCTTGATGCAGATGATGATCTAGAACCAAGGCAACAACAACAACAACCCACCACCACCACCCCTGTTGACAACCTAGCCTGTTTTCTGAGGTTGAATCCGCTAGTATTTTGTAGCAGCACCGAGTCGATTGTTGCATATGATTGGCTCCGCAAGATTGGAAGGGAGCTAACCACTGCTGGATGCACGGATGCGGAGAGAGTGTGCTTTGCCGCACATCAGCTTGATGGACCCGCAGCCTCTTGGTGGGAGAATTTCACCACCACTTACCCCATTGATACAGTTACATGGGATCAGTTTCAGCAGGCCTTCCGCACCGCACATGTTTCAGCTGGAGCTATGAGTTTGAAGAAGCGTGAGTTCTGCAACTTACGCCAAGGGAGTCATACAGTGGAACAGTATGTGGATGAGTTCAGCAAGTTAGCACGCATGCCCCAGATGATGTGGCCACAGATGCCGCGAAGCAGGAGAAGTTTCTCGAGGGACTCAATGATGAGCTGAGTATGCAACTGATGGTGGCAACCTTCAATAACTACTAGGAGATGGTAGACAGGGCCCTCAAGATAGAAGGCAAGCAGTAGTAGATAAATAATCGCAAGAGGAAGTACTGACAGGGGAAGTACAATTCTGGAGCTCAGCAGAAGCCTCGCTATCCCCCGTACTCGGGAGGAAACACTCATCATAACCATGGAGGACATTCGCGCAATGGAGGAAGTTCACACAACCAAAGTGGTCCTAAGAATGGTAATGGGAATGGAGGCAGCAACAGTCAGAGCCGTTCCAACCCCGCGACACCCGCCAAGAAGGATCTGAGTCACATTACTTGTTTCAAGTGCGGGAAGACCAAACACTATGCCATTGAATGTTCTGAAGCAAAGAATGGAAATGGCAACGGAAGTTCTGGAAATAGGCCCAACCCCTTCACCACAGGTTAGGTGAACTACGTCAGTGTGGAGGATATTGAGGAGCATCCCGACGCAGTTGTCAATAAGTTTTTGATTAATGCATTTCCAGCACTTGTTCTTTTTCATACTGGTGCATCTCATTCATTCGTATCAAGGGGATTTGTGGAGAAGTTTAAGTTGCCAACCGTAGCCCTTAAGTCACCTATGTTAGTAAGTTCCCTAGGAGCATAGTATATGGCTAGTCGGCGATGTTATCAGTTGCCAATAACCATAGGTAGACATGTTTTCCCCACCGACCTTATTGTCCTGGATTCACAAGGATTGGACGTGATCCTAGGTATGGATTGGTTATCCAAGTTTGAAGGAAACATCGATTGTGCCAGTAAATCAATTCTTCTTACCACCCCAGAGGGAAAACAGATCAAGTATGTGTATAGGCATGCGCCGAGGAGGACTCAGGTGGATTCCCTTTCGGGAGTTGTTCAAGAGGAAGTACCAATTGTGAAGGATTATCCAGATGTATTTCCGGAGGAGTTACAAGGCATGCCACCAGACCAAGACATAGAGTTTTTGATCAAGTTGTTGCCAGGCACCGGACCAATATCAAAGAGACCGTATCGGATGCCTGCAAATGATTTGGAGGAAATTAAGAAGCAGATTAAGGAGTTACTAGAGAAAGGTTATATTCGACCAAGCTCATCACCTTGGGGAGCCCTAGTGCTTCTAGTTGAGAAGAAGGATGGATATTTGAGGACGGTTGTTCATTATCATGCACTGAATGAGGTGACAATCAAGAACAAATACCCTCTGCCGATGATCAATGATTTGTTTGACCAGCTGCAGGGAGCTAGGGTTTTATCCAAGATCGATCATCGATCAGGTTATCACCAGCTGAAGATCCAAGAGCAGTATATACCTAAGACAGCTTTTACCATGAGGTATGGACTATATGAGTATATGGTTATGTCATTTGGTTTGACTAATGCCCCTGCCTATTTTATGAGCATGATGAACAAGGTGTTAATGGAGTTCTTGGACAGTTCGTCGTGGTTTTCATTGATGACATATTGGTCTACTCGAAGAATGAAGAAGAACATAAGGAACATTTCCTCTTGGTTCTTGACAAGCTCAGGGAACATCTATTGTATGCCAAGTTCAGCAAATGTGAGTTTTGGTTGAACGAAGTTGGATTTCTCGGACATGTTATATAAGGAGAAGGGATAGTAGTAGACCCTACCAAGGTTGCATCTATCATTGAGTGGTTGGCACCCACCATAGTTGGGGAGATCAGAAGTTTTCTTGGACTCGCAGGTTATTATTGGAGATTTATTGAGAATATTTCCAAGATCGTGAAGCCCATGATGGAGTTATTGAAGAAAGACACCAAGTTTAAATGGACTGAGGATTGTGAGGCCAGTTTCCAGGAGTTGAAGAAACGCTTGGTTACAGCCCCAGTGTTGATTCTCCCGGACATACGCAAGGATTTCCAAGTATATTGCGATGCTTCTCGTCAAGGACTTGGAGGCGTTCTTATGCAGGAAGGAAGAGTTGTTTCATATGCCTCATGTCAGCTTCGACCTCATCAGTTGAATTATGCCACGCATGATTTGGAGTTAGCAGCCGTAGTGCATGCTCTCAAGACATGGAGACACTTTCTCATCGGTAACCATTGTGATGTTTACATAGATCATAAGAGTTTGAAGTACATCTTCACGCAGAAGGAGTTAAACCTCAGGCAGAGGAGATGGTTGGAGCTCATAAAAGATTACGACATGAGATTGCATTATCATCCAGGAAAGGCCAACGTCATAGCAGATGCGTGGAGCCGTAAGAGTTATGTTAACACGCTCATAACCAAAGGACTACCCCAGGAGTTAGCAGATAATCTCCGAGAACTTCGCTTGGAGATAGTTCTGAGAGGTTATGTTGCAGCATTGGAAATTCAGTCCACTTTGTCGGGAAAGATCCGAGAAGCCCAGAAGACGGACAAGGAAATTGCAGATATAAAGGAAAGGATGAGTAAAGGAAAGGCTAAAGGTTTTCATGAGGATGAGAATGAAACTTTATTGTCTGAGGATCGTATCTATGTGCCCAATGACCCTGAGATCAGGAAGTTAATTCTTCAGGAGGCTCATGATTCACCTTATTCGATACACCCAGGCAACACCAAGATGTATCTGGATTTGAAGTAGAGTTTTTGGTGGACTGGAATGAAGAAGGATATTGCAGAGTATGTAGCAGTATGCGATGTAT
Organism: Triticum aestivum; assembly: GCF_018294505.1. Classification (NCBI taxonomy): domain Eukaryota; kingdom Viridiplantae; phylum Streptophyta; class Magnoliopsida; order Poales; family Poaceae; genus Triticum; species Triticum aestivum. The sequence goes on along the minus strand of NC_057798.1, from coordinate 604,006,669 downwards.
GTCAGAGAGTTAACGCAGAGCATCAGAAACTAGCAGGGTTACTTCAGCCTTTGCCGATACCGAAATAGAAGTGGGATAAACTAGGCATGGATTTCATCGCTAGATTACCCGAGAATCGTTCAGGCTACGATTCTATATGGGTTGTAGTTGACTACTTGACAAAGGTAGCCCATTTCATCCCTGTGAAGACAACCTACACGAGTGCTAAATTTGCAAAGACATACATGACCAGGATCGTATGTCTGCACGGAGTTCCGAGGACCATCATATCAGATAGAGGAACACACTTTACTTCTAAGTTTTGGAATCAGTTGCACGAAACTTTGTGTACTAGGCTAGAGTTCAGTACAGCCTTTCATCCGCAGATAGATGGACAGACCGAGAGAGTCAATCAGATTCTGGAGGACATGTTGAGAGCTTGTGCGCTAGATTATGGATCTAGTTGGGATGATAATTTGCCCTATGCAGAATTCTCCTATTACAACAGTTATCAATCAAGTTTGACGATGGCCCCTTTTGAAGCTCTGTACGGAAGGAGGTGCAGGACACCACTGTCGTCGGATGACGTTGGAGATCGACAATTGTTTGGATCAGACTTAATCAGAGATTCTGAGGAGAACATTAAGTTGATTCGAGATAGACTCAAGATAGCCCAGTCCAGACAGAAGACATATGCAGATACTAAACGCATGGAGGTTGAGGGAGTCCCGGATTAAGGGGTCCTCGGAAAGTCAGACTATATACTTGGTCCGGACTGTCGGACTATGAAGATACAAGATAGAAGACTTCATCTCGTGTCCGTATGGGACTCTCCTTTGCGTGGAAGGCAAGCTTGGTGATCCGAATATGTAGATTCCTTTCTCTGTAATAGACTTTGTACAACCCTAGCCCCTCCCGGTGTCTATATAAACCAGAGGGTTTAGACTTCTAGGGTTTAGTCACGACTATCATAACCTCATAGGCTAAACTTCTAGGGTTTAGCCATTATGATCTCGTGGTAGATCAACTCTTGTAATACTCATATTCATCAAGATCAATCAAGCAGGAAGTAGGGTATTACCTCCATAGAGAGGGCCCGAACCTGGGAAAACATTGTGTCCCCCGCCTCCTGTTACCATTAGCCTTGGACGCACAGGCCGGGACCCCCTACCCGAGATCCGCCGGTTTTGACACTGACATTGGTGTTTTCATTGAGAGTTCTGCTGGCATCGTCGCCAGAAGGTTTGATGGCTCCATCAATCATCTACAACAACGCAGTCCAGGAGGGGATCTTCCTCACCGGACAGATCTTCGTATTCGTCGGCTTTGCACTGCGGGCCAACTCGCTTAGCCATCTAGAGAAGATCGATAGCTACGCCCGTGGTCATCAGGTCAGATTCGAAAGCCTGAATTTTGTGGCCGATATCCGTGAAGACTTGATCTTCGACAGGTCCGAGCCCATTACGGCTATCCCCAGCCACCACGATGAACATGACCTAGATCTGTCATCGGGCCACACGCAGGAGATAGCGCATGTGACCGCCCTGGCCCTAGAGCCGGAGCGGACTGCGTCATCCGAAGACGGGAAGCTTAACCCCGCCACAAAGGCCGCAGACTCAGTGACGCTCGAGCCGCACATAGACCCAACATCGAGCTGGGCCTATGTCACCGGAACCTGGGACTCGTCTCCGGCCACGGGTTCCGGACCGCGTGCATCCGTGTCCATCGAACCGGATTGGGCACCGGTCTTGGAGTTCAGCTCCGTGGACATCTTCTAGCACTCGCCTTTTGGCGACGTGTTAAACTCGTTAAAATCCCTCTCCTTATTGGAGGACTCTTGGCCGAACTATGTCCGGCTCGAAAGGGAAGTGGACGACAAAGAACTTCATTTCCTACCCACCACCCACTTTATAGCCATTGTCGACGACTTAACCGACATGCTTGACTACGACTCTGAAGACATCGATGGTATGGACGACGATGCCGGAGATGAGCAGGAACCACTGCCTACATGGTGTTGGACACCCACCTCCTCGTATGACATATACATGGTGGATACACCCAAAGAAAACAATGACGACAATGAACATCCAGTTGAGGATAAACCTCCTTAGATACAGCCAAAGCACCGACGTGAGCGGCGCCACTCTAAGCCATGCCGTAGTAAAAACAGCAATACCGTCACAGGACAAAATAACACTCCGGACGATGCCGAAAACAATGAAGACCCCGTTGAGCCAACCTCCGGGCAAGAGGAATGGGAGGATGGGTGAGTCAACCCTAGCGAACGGGCCATGAATGAAGACTCGGAGGATAGCAACTACCTTCCGCTCTCCGAGGACGAGGTGAGCCTCGGCGGCAAAGATTTGATCGTGCCTGAGGAGCCCGCCGAACAGGAATGCTTTAAGTGCCAGCTAATTGCCACTGCAAGAAGCCTGAAAAAGAAGCAGCTGCAGCTTTAAGCTGATCAAGATTTGCTTAATGAAAGATGGACTGATGTCCTGGCAGGCGAGGAATATGTCCTTGAGCTCCCAACAAAAAGCTACCCGAAGCGCAAACTATTACCATAATTCGATGATGAGGCACTGGAGCCCGTCCTACCAAGGTACAATGCGGCTGACCGACCACCACGTGGCCGGGACAAAGCGACACCTCGAGCCGAACACCATCACACACTGCCTCGTCGAACAAAGAGAAATACAATAGCTCAGGGATATACATATGACCTACAGCACGACTTCAAAAATAGAGCAGGTCATACAAGATCAATCTATGGATCATGGGGGCATGCCCCGACGCGTGACGATGGCCATCCGGCTGAACGTGACAAACATAATCACGTCCGGGCCGAAAACCGCAGACGAACTCCATCCGAGCCACGTCATGACTTGGCCCAATATAGAGGCACCGCACACCCCCTTTGCTTCACTGACGAAGTAATGGGACACTATTTCCTAGAAGGGTTTAAACCCATGAACATCGAATCATATGATGGCACAACAGACCCCGTGGTATGGATTGAAGACTTTCTTCTCCATATTCATATGGCCCGCGGTGATGATCTTCACGCCATCAAATACCTCCCTCTCAAACTCAAGGGACCACCTAGGTACTAGTTGAACAGTCTGCCCGAAAAATCCATTGGCAGCTGGGAGGACTTGGAGGACGCCTTCCTCGACAACTTCCAAGGCACATATGTCCGACCTCCGGATGCCGATGACTTAAGTCACATATTCCAACAGCCCGGAGAGTCAGCCGGGAATTTTTGGACTAGGTTCTTAACTAAAAAGAACCAGATCGTTGACTGTCCGGACGCCGAAGCCCCAGCGACCTTTAAGCATAGCATCCGCGATGAATGGCTGGCCAGACACCTCACCCAGGAAAAGCCGAAGTCAATGTCAGCCCTTACGGCACTCATGACCCGCTTCTGTGCGGGCAAAGATAGGTGGCTAGCCCGTAGCAACAACAATACAAGCGAACCTAGCACTTCTGAAGCCAAAAACAGCAACGGCAAGCCCCGACGCAATAGACATAAGCATCAAAACAACGGTGATAACACCAAAGACACGATGGTCAACACCGGATTCAGTGGCTCTAAGTCCGATCAGCGGAAGAAGCCATTTAAGAGAAATAATCTGGCTCGTCCAGTCTGGACCGCATACTAGATCGACCATGCCAAATCCATGGCACTCCTGATAAACCAGGCAATCATACTAACAGGGAATGTTGGGTCTTCAAACAGGCTGGCAAGTTAAACGCCGAGAATAAGGAGAAAGGGTCACAAAGCGGTGACGATGACAAGGAACCCCGACCACCGAACACATGGGGACAGATTAAATCCCTAAGAGGGAGCGCAAGCATGCACTCAGGGACGTCTACGCGACGGTGCCAGTCGCCCCAAAGTTCAACCCATGGTCCTCCTATCCGATCACCTTCGATCGCATGGACCATCCGACCAGTATCCGTCATGGAGGTTCAGCTGCACTGGTCCTTGACCCAATTATTGATGGATTCCACCTTACGCAAGTCCTCATGGATGGTGGTAGCAGCCTGAACCTGCTCTATTAGGATACAGTGCGCAAAATGGGTATTGATCCCTCAAGGATCAAGCCTACAAAAACCACCTTTAAAGGTGTCATACCTGGTGTAGAGGCCTGCGGTACGGGCTCAATCACACTGGAAGTGGTCTTCAGATCCCCGGATAATTTTTGAAGCGAAGAGTTAATCTTCGACATCGTCCCCTTCCGCAGTGGCTATCATGCACTACTTGGACGAAACGCATTCGCTCGATTCAATGTGGTGCCGCACTACGCCTACCGCAAGCTCAATATGCCCGGACCACGCGGCGTAATAACGGTCAACAGAAATACGGAACGCTCCCTCCGTACTGAGGAGCACACCGCGGCCCTTGCAGCAGAAGTACAGAGTAACCTTTTTGGGCAGAACCCCAATTCGGCAGTAAACACTACAAAAAAAGACACATCTATGACATTTTGGGCCGAACGGATTTTTTTTCTGTCATACTTATGACACTTCTATGACGATAATTGTGACAAAACCCGGTATCATTATAGATGTGGTGGGCTCCTACTTCTTTGACAAAAAATCATGACAGAAAATGGGCTTTTCGTCCTGGGCGGGCCGGAGATGCAGCTGCATGACATTCTTTGGGCCGTCCATGACGGAAAAAACCGTGGTAGAATCAAGGGCGAGTAAAATATCGGGGTGTTCCCAGTTACGGTGGGTCGTCGGGGCCGAGCGATGCATGGAGGTTTGCACGTTTCTCTCATACACGCACGCGCGTGGGTGCAAGGCATTGGACTCTAACTGAACCAAGAGAGGCGTTCGCCTACTGAACCCGAGCGATTGCACTGCAGGCTATGCGTACTGAACCCCAAGCGATCGATCGATGGCTGTTAACTGAACCCAATCGAGCGATTCCATCGCTACAACTGCTAACTGAAGCCGATCGATGCTGCCTCTAGATGAATAGTGAGCATTGCAGGGCGATTGGATGAACAGTTCCCGGCGGGGGTGGATGAACATGATCGTGTGGTGTTGCCTCTAGATGAACAGGACCCTGTGGAGGGCTGGATGAATAAGACCCTGTGGAGGGCTAGATGAACAGGACCCCGTGGAGGATTGGATGAACAGGACGACCCCGTGGAGGGCTGGATGAACAGTAGACGGTGGAGGGTAGGATGAACAGTAGCCCGTGGAGGGGTGGTTGAACAGGAGCCCGTGGAGAGGGCTGGTTGAACAGTAGTCGGTGGAGTAGCGCGCGGTGGAGGCTGGATGAACTGGAGCCCGTGGATGAACATTCGCAGGTGCAGGCTAGAGGAGGTCGATGGTGGATGAACAGTAGCCCGTGGAGGCTAGAGGAGGTCGATGGTGGAGATGAACAGTATCCCGTGGAGTCCCGTTTTGCGGTACGCCACACCCCTCCCAATGAATAGGACCCTCTTTCGACCATAGCTCTGGAACACAAGTCTGTTTCCTCCGTTTTGCAGTATGCCACACCCCTCCCGATCAACAGGACCCCATTTCGACCATAGGAGGTCCAACACAAGTCCGTTTCCTCTGTTTTGTGGTACGCCAGACCCCTCCCGATGAACATGATCCCGTTTCGAACGTGGTCGGTCAAACACAAGGCCGTTTCCTCCGTTCTGCAGTACGCCAGGCCTCGTTTCCATCTGTTGTTCCTTCCAAGCCTGTTGGCTCCCACGCGTTCCCTTGCCTTCCGATGAACACGACGCATTCCGTTGCCTCCTGATGAACACGATGCAATCCGTTGCCTCCCCCTGAACAAGACGACGACGCAGTTTCTCCATTCCGACCCAGCCATGTACATGAGCCCTGGTCGTACGTATGCGCGAGTAGGCGTTCGAGACCCCGCCCGTATGTACGTACATGGCCGTATTTCTTTCTTGCACCCTGGCCGTTGTACGTATGTGTACATGCTACATGCTACATGCGCGCCTCTACTACGACACGTGCGCGCCTCTACATCGACCAGTATGTACATACACGTTCGCGACCAGAATGACAATGCTATGTACGCTTCGACCAGGTGGGTCCTGACTGTCAGGCACTTCCTTGCGTGCGAAGATGTAGCTGGTGGGTCCCAGCAGTCACGGGGGCAAATCGTTTTTTTTTTGCCCGGGCGCACTTCCTTGCGTGCAAAGATGTAGCTGGTGGGTCCCAACAATGAGGGGGAAACTTTTTTTTTGTGAAATACGGTAGCCCGTCCGATGCGCCCCAGCTGTTAGGTGGAGGAATAATTATTTTGCGCGTAATAAGGAGGCACTTCCTTGGGGCCGCCGTGGACCCAGCTGTCAGCCTCTGCACGTACAGTACTCTTCCGATGGAAGTCGTTCCTTGACCACGTTGACCACACCGCGGTGAGAGCACCAGGGTGGTGGACGACGGCGAGGCCTAGGAAGGGGACGACATGGAGCCGAGGAAGACACGGTAGTGGAAGCCCGCACGAAGAGGAGTACGAGGGTTCACTGGTTCGGCTGCGGTGTGAGGCTTCCGATGACTCTCGTTTGTTGACCATGTTGACCACACCATGCCGAGCGCACCAAGGCCGATGGATGACGGAGAGACCCCAGACTAGAATGACCGAGAGATGGGGAAAACGCGGTAGTGGAATGGCAGATGGAGAGGAGTGGGAAACTTGACTGGTTCGGGTGCGCGGCAGCACTGCCACGCATGGGAGACAGGAGCAAGAACAGAGGTTGAAGAAGAAGCATGACTGTTGGATTAATATCCAATGGTCCAGCTACTAGAATCATTTGTTGATTAAGTTGACAAAGCCCTACGTATACGTCTGCTTAGTAGGCCCACAAGTCAGCCACCAAATCTGCTGGGTCCCAGCTGTCATCCAAAATCAGTGAGGGTATGCTGGTAACTTACCCTACATTTCAGACAAGCGCGTCCCTAAGCATGTCTCCCCCATCCCTTCCCCTTTGTCCCCCTCCCATTCGTACACCAAGGCCGCCAAAACCCGCAAAACCCCATGCTCCTCCGTCAGCCTCCTGACCGCCGCCCGGTCGGAGACTCTTCCCCGACTACGTCGTCCACCGCAACAGCTCGCCGTCCTTTATCCGCCGCACCAGATGAGGATCCGTCGTCGATCTCATCGTCCTGCCGGATCAGCCGCCCCGTCCTCCACCTCCAAGGAGCTGCCTCGACGTTTGCCTCGTCTATTGCACCACCTCAATCCCCACAACGCCGTCTTGACCTGCCCCACCAGAACTGCAGCACCCTCACCAATTCCTCCGATGAAGCCGAGGCCAACTCGGCGCCACCAAGGAGGTTCTGCACTCCCCGCTGCATTTTATCTTTTATTTGATCTCATGGGGCAGCCAGTGCTCGATACCGAGTAGCCATGGCGGGTCTCCATCGATGGCGCCGTCGTCAGCCACATCATCGACGAAGTCTATCCCCCATGTCGTTGCTTCCTTGGCGACGACTTCCACATAGGCACTAGCTGCAGCTAATCAGGCTCTCGCTCCCGCTGCGGCTCTGTTCTTGCTGTCGATCGTGCTGCTACACTGCTCTTGCTTTCGTTCGTGCTACTGCTCTGCTCTTGCTCTTGCTCTCGCTGAAGCTACTGCACGACCTCCGGCAGCTACAGGAGTTGCTACTTTAGCACTCGCTTGCGGTGCTACTGCACGACTTTCTCTCTCCTAGTGCATTCCCTGCTCGAGCGTCTGCTGATTTCGATCATTGCTTCTCTGCTACTAGTGCTCGAATGCCCTAAACATCTATTGCAATGCTCTGCTACTAGTTCAATTAGTTTCAATAGTAAAATTCAGTTTCGACTGTAAAGTTCAGTTTCTTCAGTTAAGTTCAGAGTGAACAGTACATACAGCATCTGTTTAATATTCACCTGCACGTCCTTCTCAAATTAATATGCATGAAGAACAGAACTAATTGCATTACTGGCATAATAAGATTCTTATTTTTTTCATTTTCACGTGGTTTGACTTTAATTTGACCACCTTTCTTCATTCCCCTTTTCTTCCAATTCATGTGAACCAAACACCCAGGTTGACTGAATCTTATGTTTCCAAATGCTATGTTTTGCACGTGCATTCCTATCATATTCCTGGTTTTTCCTGTCCCTGCGTTTATAGAATCCTCCAATTCTAAGGAGCCCTTACAGATTTACTTCATTTTCAGATAGGCGTCAAAGAAAACTCTGTGTGTTATGTCCTGCTCCCGCCGTGCCGTCATCCACCCCACCTGAGGTGCACCATCAACAGAAGCGTTCACTGCAGTAGAGAACCCCCTGCAGACTTTCTTTCGCCGCCTCAGGTCATCTTCCCTGTTGTCGGCAGCCACGCCAACTGCATTACCATCATCGACTGAGCAGATGAACCCGAGGACTACACAATTCCAGAAGAGAGGTCGCAGTCTTTCGTGTTTGCTTACGTTATACATCTGTTATTATTACATGCTACTTTATTGTTCAAACTTGAGTTTTAAAATGCCCGTGGGTCTCATATCGAGGCAGCAACAAATAGTATCTGTCTACTATCTGGTTCATATGGGGTCTTCTATGTGGTTCATGTTGGGTGGGCAACAAACAATAGATGATCCATTGTCTGTCATTTTAAACTGAAGCTATAATCTACCTGCTATCATTAGTTTGGGATCCATCCACTCGTTTGCTACCATCAGTCTTGATTTTTGCATGCACCCCTTAGGCCTTACAAAATCTAACTATTTTATTATTATGCATGTCATGCAGATGCCACTCCATGGTGGGTGAAGTGGGACCCCCCCCCCCACTTCCTGCATTTCCACATTGTATTCTAGAGGAAGATAACTGTTCAGATGGGGATTCAGAAGAAGCCGGCCACGCCTGTTTACCACCTGAGGTGTTTGCTCTAACCTGGCATGCTGATGTTGGTCATATCATGCATATGGCGCCTCACATTGCTTACATTATACATCTTATATGTCATTAGCTTAGTTTAGATTTGCTTTGTGTGAATGCCACCTGTTTGGTTTCTATATCATACTTCCACCATTCCTAAATATTTGTCTTTTTAGAGATTTCAACAAGTGACTACATACGGAACAAAATGAGTGAATCTACACTCTAAAATATGTCTATATACATTCGTATGTGGTAGGCCATTTGAAATCTCTAAAAAGACAAATATTTAGGAACGGAGGGAGTATATGGGAATTATGCAATGCCACCTTCTTTAGCCAAGCATCATATACGTGAATCATGCAATGCCATCCTGTTTAGCCAGTCATCGTATATGTGAATTGTATCGTGATACGTCTCCAACGTATCTATAATTTTTGATTGCTCCATGCTACTTTATCTACTGTTTTAGGCAATATTGGGCTTTATTATCCACTTTTATATTATTTTTGGGACTAACCTTTTAACCGGAGGCCCAGCCCAGATTTGCTGTTTTATGCCTATTTCAGTGTTTTGAGGAAAAGGAATATCAGACGGAGTCAAAACGGAACGAAATCAACTGGAGAAGTTAGTTTTGGAAGGAAACCAACCTGATGGGCTTGGAGTGCACGTCGGGCGAGTCCCGGGCTACCCACGAGGGTGGGGGCGCGCCCTCCCCCCTGGGCGCGCCCCCTACCTCGTGAGCATCCCAGAGGTCCACCGAGTACCCCCTGCACCCATATATACCTACGTACCCTAAAACTTCCAGAACAGAACCTAGATCGGGAGTTCCGCCGCCGCAATACTCCAAAGCCACCAAAAACCAAGCGGGACCCTATTCCGGCACCCTGACGGAGGGGGATCCCATCACCGGAGGCCATCTTCATCATCCCGGCGCTATCCATGACGAGGAGGGAGTAGTTCACCCTCGGGGCTGAGGGTATGTACCAGTAGCTATGTGTTTGATCTCTCTCTCTCGTGTTCTCTCTCGTGTTCCCTCTATGGCACGATCTTGATATATCCCGAGCTTTGCTATTGTAGTTGGATCTTATGATGTTTCTCCCCCTCTACTCTCTTGTGATGAATTGAGTTTCCCCTTTGAAGTTATTTTATCGGATTGAGTCTTTTATGAACACTTGATGTATGTCTTGCGTGGGATAACCGTGGTGACAATGGGTTATTCTATTGATCCACTTGATGTATGTTTTGGTGATCAACTTGCGGGTTTTGTGACACTTGGGAACCTATACATAGGGGTTGGCACACGTTCTTGACTCTCCGGTAGTAGCTTTGGGGCACTCTTTGAAGTACTTTTATGTTGGTTGGATGAATCTGAGATTGTGTGACGCATATCGTATAATCATGCCCACGGATACTTGAGGTGACAATGGAGTATCTAGGTGACATTAGGGTTTTGCTTGATTTGTGTCTTAAGGTGTTATTCTAGTTTGAACTCTATGATGGATTGAGCGAAAAGAATAGCTTTATGTTATTTTACTACGAACTCTTGAATAGTTAGAACAGAAAGGATAACTTTGAGGTGGTTTCGTACCCTACCATAATCTCTACGTTTGTTCTCCTCTATTAGTGGCTTTGGAGTGACTCTTTGTTGCATGTTGAGGGCTTGTTATATGATCTATCTATGTTATTATTGTTGAGAGAACTTGCACTAGTGAAAGTATGAACCCTAGGCCTTGTTTCCTATCATTGCAATACCATTTACGCTCACTTTTATCGCTCGCTACCTTGCTGTTTTTATTATTCCAGATTACAAAAACCTATATCTACTATCTATTTTGCACTTGTATCACCATCTCTTCGCCGAACTAGTGCACCTATACAATTTACCATTGTATTGGGTGTGTTGGGAACACAAGAGACTCTTTGTTATTTGGTTGCAGGGTTGTTTGAGAGAGACCATCTTCATCCTACGCCTCCTACGGATTGATGAACCTTAGGTCATCCACTTGAGGGAAATTTTCTACTGTCCTACAAACCTGTGCACTTGCAGGCCCAACAATGTCTACAAGAAGAAGGTTGTGTAGTAGACATCATATCGTGCCATATTTTTTTCCATAATGTATTCCATTTGTCAACAATGTTTATACATTCATCTACTCTTCCTGTGCATCAGCCATTTGAGTCGGTCATGGGAAAATCTGGATTGAAAACAAGGTCTTCTGAGCAGTCAGTGCTACCTGTCAATGCAGATTTCTTACTGGTTACAAATAGCTCCTCAGAGGAGGATTCAGAGACAGATGACCAGTCATATCCCCCCCCCCCCGACGTGCATGCTCTAACTTGGTTGGGTTATATTGCTCATATCATATATATGGTGTCTTGCATTGCCATGCCATCTGCTTAGATTAGACATGCTTTGTGTGAATGCCTCCTGTTTGCTTTCTATATCAGTTATGTGAATTATGCAATGCCATGTTTTTCAGCCAGTTATCATATATGTGAATTATGCACTGTCATGTTACCAAGCATCATATATGTGAATTATCTCATGCCATCTTTTTTTCATTACGTATTCCATTTGTCGACAATCTGTGTATATTGAACTACTCTTCATGTGTATCAGCCATTTGAGCCGGTTATGGAAAAATCTGGAGTGAAAACAAGGTCTTCAGAGCAAGCAATGGTACCTTTTGAAGCATATATCTCGATGGTTACAGGGAGCTCCTCAGAGGAGGATTCGGAGATAGATGACTAGTCCTATATCCCACCTGAGGTGTATGCTCTAAGTTTCAATGTTTATATTTCTCATATGATGCATATGGTGTCTTGCATTGCTTATTTTAGACATTATATGCACAATATTGAATTCCATCTGCTTAGTTTAGAGATCATACATGCGAGTGCCAGCTGCTTAGTATATGAATCAATTATGTCAATTATATCATGCCATCCTGTATACTTAGACAACATGTATGTGAATTATTTCATCTCAACCTATTTTAGAAAGACACCATATAGTTTTGTCATGTCATCCTATTTAGATACTCATCATATGTTGAATTATGCCATCTTATCCTATTAAGTTATCCATCATATATCTGAAACTGTGTCATGCTATCGTGTTTAGTTAGGCATCATATATGTGAAATTGTGTCATGATGTCCTGTTTGGTTAGACAACATATATGTGAATTACCACATCTGTCTATCATACAATGTCTGTACGTTCAATTTCTTTTCTTGTTTGTTAGCCATTTGAATTGGAGGGGTGATGGCAGTATATAAGGGATCAAAAACCCGTTCTTCACAAAAGACAGTGCTACCCGTCGATGGAGATAGAACCATGGTTGTACTGGCCCACAAACTAGCCCCAGCACACATAATCGAGACTCTTCCAGATTGCACACTTACACCGTTGGTCAGAGAACCAGCTACAACCCATCTAACCGCAACCCCAGCGGATAGTAACCCACTTCTAGTTGACAAAGCACCATGTCCACCACAGAGTACCCCCACACAAGCAGTTTGTAAAGCTACTACGGTGCCCAAAGCACGAAGACCACCACAGCTAACCCAAACTCCACATTTAAAGCAGAAGAGCAACTGTTCTCAGGTCAGATTCCGTAGCTATGGTCCGTACTCCTTTGATGTTGCATCACTGTATTTACTCATACCAACTACTGCCGAATTTGAAGGATCCAATTGAAACTCCAATAGCGCAACAGGTATGTTTTAAACCTATTTCTTTAACTGGATTGTTGTTCTAACTTCTTGCTCTATGTTGATTTCAGTTTAAGTTTTATAAACAGTTATATTCTCATGTGATGCGCATTACATGTGTTGCCAATGTTGTGTAGTTTCTCACACTTATATTATGTCTATGCTGTTGTGTCTTAAAAATATATGAGTTGAACTGTGTCTCTATCTTGATTAGGCAACATAAACTAGAATGATATGGACAATACAGTGACCATAGTACATAGATATATGTTTGTTTCATGTTGTTATCCTGTCCACCTTACTACTGAACCGGTTTACCAAAATGAGTTTCGTATACTACAAGCTAAACCTGTGATGTGTCTGTTTGTTTCTCTTGTAGTATGCAAACAGAATATTGGAGAAGAGCACCCCACAATGGTAGAGAAAGTAATGTAGATAAGGTTCAAGATAGTGAGACAACCCTGTTGGCCTCCCATAAAGGTGATAAAAATGATCTTGTAGACAGTAAGAAAACCCCACAGTCATGCGTTGATGTAGTGTTCGAGTTACTGGATAGTACCGCTGGCACAATCGGCTGTGAAGCGGCAAGAGGCCGAAGGACTGAGGAAGTCCCTGCAGATATCAGATGCGTACTTTCTTGTCAACAGCAAGCGCTGGAGGATTTAAGCGCCAAACAAGAGAAAGTTAATAAGCTTGCTAAGCATCTTGCTAGCATTATGGGTACCCAGGATATTCTTTATTGAGCTCTTCTGAAGTGGTTCCAGTTCTGGACTTGTTTTGCTGCGGCGTTTGTCGGCGTTCTGGGAACGGGGGTACCCAGACTTGCCTACCTGCGGCCTGCGGCGTGGCTCAAGGAGTGGCCCAGTACGGCCCATCTTCGTCAACACAAGCTCAAGACCCTTGCGAGGGGCCAAGCCTCGCGGGGTGAGCACCAGGAAGCTTCCTCGGACGCAGCCTCGTCAGGCTGGCTCGCAGGGAGGCGGAGAGATCAAGGCGGGGTATCTCACGAGGTGCCCGTGATGCAAGCCGTGACGACCGAAGCCAAGCGGGCGCCAGGCGGGTGCCAGGCGGGCGCCGGCCTGGGCAGTGTCCTTGTTTCCCCTTCAGTGCAAAGGGGGCAAGCACAGGCCAAGGCATCAGGCAAAGGTTACTATTTCGGTGCAACAAGAACAAGACCAGCAGAACGACAGGATGGAGGTCATCGTGGAGCCCAGGAAGGCGTCATCGTCAGAGTCTTTGGCAGGCGAGGACCAACTTTAGTCAGGATAAGTGTACTAGATGTTCCCCTTCAAAATGGCCAATTGTTGGCGCCCTTCCCGCTCAATATTTGGGAAGAGGGCCAGGGCCTCACTCTATAAATAGGGCTAGCCCCCACAGTAGAAAGGGGAGCCAGATCCAATCCTTCCCAAGAGGCGTCACCTCCACAAGAACATCCCTCGCGAGGCTGTTCTTCCCTTGTATTTTTCATCATCAGCCCCTGAGGCAATCCACCTCCACACACTGGAGTAGGGTATTACACCACCATGGTGGTCTGAACCAGTATAAACCTTGCGTCCCTTGTGTTGTTCTTTGTGTAGCCTAGATCCCTTGCGAGGTGACGAGACGTGAGTTGCTAGAGGAGTGATCTCCGCGCGCACCCCAGAGTTCAATCCTTAAGGGTCTGCCGGAACCTGAAATTCGACATTTGGTGCGCCAGGTAGGGGTGCACCGAAGCTCTCCCTTCCGCCGGCCCATTCTCCGCCGACATCGCATTTCACCCACATGGAGGACAACGCGCCGTACGCTCCGGCAGTCGATGCCAGTGCTGGGGCCAGGGGGCTCCGAGCCTTGGCCCCCGCCTTGCGGCAGGTGCAGTGGCCACGCGAGTTCAAGCCAGAGGTGCCGCGGCGCTACAGCGGCGTGACGGACCCGCTGTTTTTCCTGCTGGCGTACGAGGAAGCCGTCCTCAAGGCAGGGGGCGACGCAAGGGTGATGGCCAACTGGTTTCCCATGGCCCTCGCCGGCGTCGCTCGCATGTGGCTGCTCCACCTGCCAGTAGCTTCTGTGACCTCTTGGGGGGAACTGCGCGGCCTTTTCCTTTCTCGTTACGGCACACCAGTGCCCCCAGTCATTGCGGCTCTCCTGGGCGGCTCGCAGGCACCACCCTCGAGCCGCCACATCAAGCTGTTCACCCGCCAGATCGGCGCCGCCTCCAAGCGCCAAGAAACCCCCCCGGGCTGGGTAGCGCCCCAGGCCGATTTGACCTTCAACTCGGATGATCACCCCTCCAACCCAGCCCGCTCGGGCGCGCTCCCGATGCTGTGCACCCCCACCATCTGCCAGGTGGCCGTCACCAGGACCCTCATCGACGGTGGTGCTGGCCACAATGTGCTCTCAGTGGAAGCCTTCAGCCTCCTCCACGTGCCGTCGGAGCGGCTTTAGCCCAGTAGGCCCTTCTCCGGCGTCGGAGGCGGTTCCACCGGCTCTCTAGGACAGATCCGCCTCCCGGTGACCTTCGACACCTACGATAACTTCCGCATCGAGCTGATCGACTTCGACATCGCCCCCATTAGTCTCCCGTACAACGCCATCCTCGGCTACCCAGACCTGGCCCGGTACATGGCCGCGACTCACCCGGCGTACAACCTCATGAAGATGCCCGGGAGCAACGGCGTCCTTACCGTGTCCGGAGACACCGGGGATGCGTTGCAAGCACTGAAGCTTGCTTTCAAGACTGAGCACAACCCGCCAGCTCAGTCGCCTTCGAGCCCAAGAGGGCTGCGCCAGCCAAAAAGAAGCAACTGGTCAGCCAAGACAAGGCGGAGACCAAGCAGGTACCGGTCAATGAGGACGAGCCCGCTGGTGCTACCTTCACCATAGGCACCAACCTTGTGCCTAAACAGGAGGAGGCCCTGGTCAGTTTCCTGCGCGCAAACAGGAAGGTGTTTGCATGGGAGCCTAATCAGCTGGCGGGAGTCCGGAGGGATGTAATTGAGCATCATCTCAATGTGTGCCCCAATGTGCGCCCTGTAAAGCAGAAGGCAAGGTAGCAGTCCACTGAAAAGCAGGCCTTCATCGTCCAAGAAACCCGCAAGCTAGAAGCAGCAGGGGTCATTCGCGAGGTCCGCTACCCTGATTGGCTGGCCAACCCTGTCGTCGTGCCAAAAAAGGGAGGAAAGGAACGCATGTGCCTCGACTTCACCAACCTAAACAAAGCCTGCCCGTAGGATCCATTTCCGCTCCCCCGCATCGACTAGATCGTTGACTCCACCGCTGAGTGCGACCTACTGTCCTTCCTGGATGCCTTCTCGGGTTATCATCAGATCAAGATGGCGGTGGAGGACGTGGAGAAAACGGCCTTCCTGACCCCGTGTGGGGTGTATTGCTATACCTACATGCCGTTTGGGTTGCGCAATGCAGGCGCGACCTTCCAGCGATTAATGCACATCGCTCTGGGGCGACAGCTCGGGAGGAACGCTGAAGCTTACGTTGATGACCTTGTGGTGAAGTCTCGGGAGGCGAAAACCCTGATACAGGACTTGGAAGAAACCTTCGCGAGCCTCAATGAAGTGGACCTGCGGCTCAACCCGGAGAAGTGTGTGTTTGGGGTCCCCTCAGGCAAGCTCCTGGGCTTCCTCGTATCTCACAAGGGCATTGAGGCTAACCTAGAGAAGGTCAAGGCAGTCGAGGACATGAGTCCACCAACGACCCTCTGGGAAATGGACAAGCTCACTGCGCGTGTAACTGCTTTAGGACGTTTCATCTCCAAGCTGGGAGAGCGGGTGCTACCTTTCTTCAAGCTGATGAAGAAGAAAGGCCCCTTCGAATGGACTAGAGAGGCCAACAAAGCATTCCAAGACCTCAAGAGGTACCTTACCAGCCCCTCGGTAATGGTGGCCCCGCGCCCTCGAGAGCCCCTGGTGCTCTACCTTGCAGCCACCCCTTACTCCGCTAGCGCAGCCCTGGTCCCGGTCAGAAAGGAGCGCCAGGCCTCGGTCGCAGCCACACTCCCGGCCGAGACAGAACAAGGCCAGGAAGGCCTCGCAGGGACCACGACCTCAGCAAAGAAGGATTAGCCTCATCAAGGGAGTGCGCCCGGAGCGGAGGAGGCCCCCTCAGGCGACCAAGGACTGAGGGCCCCGCCGCCTCAGGAGGCACCTCAACCTCCAGAGGACGCGGGCCGCGCTAGCACCCTCAATCTCGTCGAGAAGCCGGTGTACTTCGTCAGTACGGTGTTGCGGGATGCAAGGGCACGGTAACCAATGCCTCAAAAACTCCTCCTCGCACTGTTGGTGGCCTCACGCAAGCTGCGGCACTACTTTCAAGGCCATCCCATCAAGGTCGTCTCAGCCTACCCCCTGGAAAGGGTACTTAGGAGCCCCAATTCAGCAGGGAGGGTCACCGAATGGAACATCGAACTGCAAGCATTTCAGCTAGAATTCAGCACTACCAGGGTCATTAAGGGAGCTGCGCTCGCAGATTTCGTGGCGGAATGGATAGAGGCGCCAGGGCTCAAAATGGGCGACGACCGGTTGCTCTCCCCGGGGAGCGAAGCGCCGGATGGTTGGGTAATGTACTTCGACAGAGCGTTCGCGTGGCAGGGCGCAGGGGCTGGCGCAGTGCTCATATCCCCCACTCAGGACAAGCTTTACTATGTCGTGCAGTTCTGCTTCCAGCATGGGGAGAAGGTCTCCAACAACATAGCAGAGTACGAGGGCCTGATAGCGGGCTTGAAGGCAGTCATCGCCTTGGGAGTGAAACGAATCACCGTCAAGGGCGACTCGCAACTCCTCGTCAACTTCTCCAATAAGGTGTACGAGCTGAAGGACGAGCACATGGAAGCGTACCTCGCGGAGGTCCGCAAGATGGAGAAACAGTTTTGAGGGTTGGAGCTGCAGCATGTGCCTCGCGGTACCAATCAAGAGGCTGACGACATCGCCAAGAGAGCATCCAGGCGGCTGCCTTAGGAACCTGGCATCTTCGAGGAGCGACTCTTCAAACCCTCGGCGACACCGACGCTATCAAGCACAGCGCAACCTAGGGAGGAGCTCCCTCAGCCGCTCGCCTCGGGAGCCCCGGCCTGCGGCCTGGCCTCAGGGGCACGCCTGCTCCTGGCGTTGGAGCCTCAGGAAGGATGTTGGATGGTAGAATTCTATGACTACTTGGCGCAAGGAACCCTACCAGAGAAGGAAGAGGACGCAGAGCGTGTGGCGCGGCAGGCCACGGCCTACTGTATCAAGGATGGGGAGCTCTACCGGAGGCGACCAAATCACGTGTCCCTGCGTTGTGTTCCTAGAGAGCAAGGGAAGGAGCTGTTGGCGGACATACACGATGGAGACTGTGGGCACCACTCATCCTTGCGAACCCTCGTTGGCAAGGCGTTCCGCAGCGGGTTCTACTGTCCCACAGCACTCGACGCCGTTAAGCTGGTGAAGGCTTGTGAGGCCTGCCAATTCCATGCCAAGCAGATCCACCAGCCGGCGGGGGCACTGCAGACCATACCCCTCTCATGGCCGTTCGCAGTTTGGGGGCTGGATATTCTAGGCTCGTTCCCTCGGGCGCCAGGGGGCTACCGCTACCTCTACGTCGCCATGGACAAGTTCACCAAGTGGGCTGAGGTGGAAGCTGTACGCACCATACCCACGGGCTCAGCAATCAAGTTCATCAAGGGCCTCGTGAGCCGATTTGGGGTGCCTAACCGCATTATCACTGACAACGGTTCGCAGTTCACCAGCAATCTCTTCAAAACGTACTGTGCTAACCTTGGAACGTAGATATGCTACGCCTCGGTGGCACACACCCGGGGCAACGGCCAGGCCGAACGAGCCAACGCGGAGGTCCTGAGGGGCCTCAAAACCAGGACCTTCAAGAAGAAGCCGGAGGCCTGCGGCAGGGGCTGGTACGATGAGCTCCAATCCATGATGTGGTCTATCCGCACGACCGCGACCAAGCCGACTGGCGAGACCCCGTTCTTCCTTGTCTACGGAGCTGAGGCCGTTCTCTCTCACGAGGTCAGGCGTCGTTCCGCACGGGTCCTGGCATTCGACGAGGCGCAACAGGACACCATGCGGGGGACGGATCTCGTGCTAGGGGAGGAACGCCGTCGAGAGGCCGCGCTGCGAGCGGCAAGGTACCAATAGGCGCTGCGGCGATACCACTGCCGCAACATCCACCCCAGGACTCTTGAGGTAGGGGACCTCGTGCTCAGACGGGTTCTCTCCAGGGAGGGGCTGCATAAGCTCTCTCCCATCTGGGAGGGCCCATTCAAGGTTGTTCATGTTTCCAGGCTCGGCTCCGCGCGCTTGGAGACCTAGGAGGGGGTGCCCGTCCAGAACGCATGGAACATTCAGCATCTCCGAAGGTTTTACCCCTGAGCAAGGCCCGGTGCCTGTGAAGAAGGCGAATGCCTGTGAAGCTGCCGCGTTTTGGAAAAGGCCCGGTGCCTGTGAAGAAGGCGAATGCCTGTGAAGCTGCCGCGTTTTGGAAAAGGCCCGGTGCCTGTGAAGAAGGCGAATGCCTGTGAAGCTGTCGCATTTTGGAAAAGGCCCGGTGCCTGTGAAGAAGGCGAATGCATGTGAAGCTGCCGCATTTTGGAAAAGGCCCGGTGCCTGTGAAGAAGGCGAATGCCTGTGAAGCTGCCTCGTTTTGGAAAAGGCCCGGTGCCTGTGAAGAAGGTGAATGCCTGTGAAGCTGCCGTGTTTGGGAAAAGGCCCGGTGCCTGTGGAGAAGGCGAATGCCTGTGAAGCTGTCGCGTTTTGGAAAAGGCTCGGTGCCTGTGAAGAAGTTGAATGCCTGTGAAGCTGCCGCGTTTTGGAAAAGGCCCGGTGCCTGTGAAGAAGGCGAATGCCTGTGAAGCTCGCCGCCCGTGACACTCTCACGTAATAATGAGTGGGGCTGTACACGCCTCGAAGTCTCCGGAGTGCTGCCCTCAGGCCTCGGGGGCTCCCGCCCACGCCCAGTGGCAGCACTTAGCTCCGCGCTGGTGAGAAGACGTCGAAGACTAGATTAGGTGCCGGACGCGTCTTTTTCATTTCCTTTCTGCAGTTGGCTTGTTCATTCCTATTTGAAGTTTTATTGAAGTTGTTGCCCTCTCTAGTTTGTGACCCTTTGCCTTTTTCGCTCGTTTGCCTCGTTTTTCTCTCACACAAGTCTCACGAGGGAGGTACGCAGGCACCCCCGTTAGTGTGTTCTGCCCCTGGTCGTTTGAAGCTTCCTTATCCGAGTTCGCTGCGGGAGCACTCCTCCCAGTCCGTGCCCCACGGGCATCGCGACGCGAGCACGGGACCTGGGTTGGTCACCCCTGCTACCAAGGCTGGAAACTACCCCTACCGACTAACCCTTACAGGACATGAAGCGCATGGCGAGGCCCCAGCCTCGGGAGGCGAAGACCACGACAAGCCTCCTCGAGCCAAGTAATTTCCGCGCATGAGCGCGCGGCATGAAAACACAGCACGGAAATAGCAGAAACAACACGATAATTAACAGCAACAATTCAACACGCCCCCACGGCGCGGGGGCTGGTCACGGCCACCGCTGGAGGAGCTGTCATCTGAAGGAGAGTCGCCGAAGCTTGGCGGGCCCCGGGCACCGCTGCCTGCGCGCCTGCCGCCGCCTTCGTCCTGATCAACGTCGGGGCTGGGCTCATGGCCGTGGTCGTCGTCTTCAGGGCAGCACCCAGCACGGCGGCCGTCTTCCCCGAACACCATCACTTAGAGGGTGGCATCACCGTCGAACTTGAAGTGCAGGGTGCATCGCCGGCCCAGGCCGTGCGCGCCGGCAAACGTTTGCCAGCCGCGGGTTAGGGCCGCCTCCCCGACGACGGAGACCTCCAGTGATGCCCAGGAGGCCCTGCCGCAGCAACCATCCGCCTGAAGCCAGAGGCCGCCCGGAGCGCCCGCCGGGAGTTGATGACCCACAAGTATAGGGGATCTATCATAGTCCTTTCGACAAGTAAGAGTGTCGAACCCAACGAGGAGTAGAAGGAAATGATAAGCGGTTTTCAGCAAGGTATTGTCTGCAAGTACTAAAATAAGTGGTCACAGATAGTTTTGTGATAAGATAAATTGTAACGAGCAACAAGTAACAAAAGTAAATAAGGTGCAGCAAGGTGGCCAAATCCTTTTTGTAGCAAAGGACAAGCCTGAACAAACTCTTATGATAGGAAAAGCGCTCCCGAGGACACATGGGAATATCGTCAAGCTAGTTTTCATCACGCTCATATGATTCGCGTTCGGTACTTTGATAATTTGATATGTGGGTGGACCGGTGCTTGGGTACTGCCCTTACTTGGACAAGCATCCCACTTATGATTAACCTCTGTTGCAAGCATCCACAACTACAACAAAAGTATTAAGGTAAACCTGACCATAGCATGAAACATATGGATCCTAATCAGCCCCTTACGAAGCAACGCATAAACTAGGGTTTAAGCTTCTGTCACTCTAGCAACCCATCATCTACTTATTACTTCCCAATGCCATCCTCTAGGCCCAAATAATGGTGAAGTGTTATGTAGTCGACGTTCACATAACACCACTAGAGGTTAGACAACATACATCTCATCAAAATATCGAACGAATACCAAATTCACATGACTACTAATAGCAAGACTTCTCCCTTGTCCTCAGGAACAAACGTAATTACTCACAAAGCATATTCATGTTCATAATCAGAGGGGTAATAATGTGCATAAAGGATCTGAACATATGATCTTCCACCAAATAAACCAACTAGCATCAACTACAAGGAGTAATCAACACTACTAGCGACCTATTAGCACCAATCCCGGACTTGGAGACAAGAATTGGATACAAGAGATGAACTAGGATTTGGAGATGAGATGGTGCTGGTGAAGATGTTGATGGAGATTGCCCTCTCCCGATGAGAGGAGCGTTGGTGATGACGATGGTGATGATTTCCCCCTCCCGGAGGGAAGTGTCCCCGGCAGAACAGCTCTGCGAGAGCCCTAGATTGGTTCCGCCAAGGTTCCGCCTTGTGGCGGCGGAGTCTCGTCCCGAAAGGTTCCCCCTTATTTTTTTCTCATCGAAAGACTTCATATAGGAGAAGATGGCCGTCGGAGAACCACCAGGGGGCCCACGAGGTAGGGGGCGCGCCCAGGGGGGCGCCCCCCACCCTCGTGAGCAGGGTGTTGGCCCCTGGCCTTCATCTCTGGCGACGATTTTTCTTTTTTAATTTCAAGGTATTTCGTGGAGTTTCAGGACTTTTGGAGTTGCATAGAATAAGCCTCCAATATTTGCTCCTTTTCCAGCCCAGAATTCCAGCTACCGGCATTCTCCCTCTTCATGTAAACCTTGTAAAATAAGAGAGAATAGCCATAAGTATCGTGACATAACGTGAAATAACAGCCCATAATGCAATGAATATTGTCATAAAAGCATGATGCAAAATGGACGTATCAACTCCCCCAAGCTTAGACCTCGCTTGTCCTCAAGCGAAAAGCCGATAACAATAAATATGTCCTCATGTTTAGAGGTAGAGGCGTCGATAAAAACAAAATACGGACATGAAGGCATCATGATTATTTCATAACAGCAACATAAATAGATTTTGTCATATGATTACTCATGTTCAAGTGATGATCTTTCACAAAGCCAAAGCATGAATCAGAAACCTTATTGGGCACTAACAATTATAATCTCAGTCATTGAAGCAATTGCAATTTATCATAACATCGGAAAGAGTCTATGTCAGAGCTTAAAAGCAAGTCCACATACTCAACTATCATTTAGTCCTTCATAATTGCTAGCACTCACGCGATACTTGTGGTTACGGAGTTTTAATCGGACACAGAGAAAGATAGGGGCTTATAGTTTTGCCCCACAACCTTTTACCTCAAGGGTAATGTCAACAATAATAATTCATGCTCCCCCACATCCAATTAGATATGTATATCATACTCTTTCCAACATGCTGAGCTTGCCAAAGGATAAAATGAAAAAGGAAAGGTGAGGATCACCGTGACTCTTGTATAAGGTAGAGGATAATAATAAAAGATAGGCCCTTCGCAGAGGGAAGCAGAGGTTGTCATGCGCGTTTAGGGTTGATGCACAAAATCTTAATGCAAAAGAACGTCACTTTATATTGCCCCTTGCATGTGAACCTTTATTATGCAGTCCGTCGCTTTTATTGCGTCCACAACAAGTTCGTACAAAGCTTATTTCTCTGCACTAATAAGTCATGCATATTTAGAGAGCAATTTTTATTGCTTGCACCGATGACAACTTACTTGAAGGATCTTACTCAATCCATAGGTAGATATGGTGGACTCTCATGGCAAAACTGGTTTAAGGGTATTTGGAAGCACAAGTAGTATTTCTACTTGGTGCTAAGAATTTGTCTAGCATGAGGGGGAAAGGCAAGCTCAACACGGTAGAGGATCCATGACAACATACTTTATCTCGGATGTAAGAAAACATAACTCATTATGTTGTCTTCCTTGTCCAACATCAACTCTTTAACATGTCATATTTTAATGATTGCTCCCAATCATAAAAGATGTCAATGATAATATATCTATATGTGAAACCTCTCTTTCCTTATTACTTCCTATTAATTGCAACGATGACCAAAGCTATATTTGCCAACTCCCAACAACTTTTAATCATCATACTCTCTCTATGTGGAGTCATCACTTTCACTAAGATCAATATGAACTCTTCGATTCTTTTTATTATTTTTCTTCTAGTCACCCAAGATCATGGCAAAACAATCAAGCCCTTGACTCAACACTAATCTTTATTATATAGCTCACGGACTCGATTACAAAGAAGGATCATAAAGCAAAACTCAAAACTAGATCATGCCATGACTTTACTCTACTAAATCAAGTTGCTACTAATAGGATCGAACTAAGAAAAACGGTAAAAAGGTAGGAGTTGTGAAGGTGATACGATACCAGGGCACTTCCCCCAAGCTTGGCAGTTGCCAAGGGGAGTGCCCATACCCATGTGATTATGTCTCCTTCTTTGTTGTTGGTGGTGGAGGTATTGTTGATGATGCAGGCTTGTCATCCAACTTCCATCGCATAGGCTCACCATCATAGAAGGACGATCGGGTCTCCGGAATCCTCAAATCTGCAGCCAAACTCATCCTTTTGAATCTATATTCATACTCACAGTTTTGATTTTGCAGATCATAAATTTGGGCTTGGAAGTGCTCGATCTTCTCTTGTAGCTTAAAGATGGCCTCCTCGGTGTTCTTGGCTTCCGGCTCGTAGTTGTTGGTGAACTCCGCGAGCATCTTGTGGCTAGCATTGATTCCACGCTCCACCATCCCCTGTCATTTGAAAACTTGTTGCTCCATTGCTTCGAGCCTCGACTCCATGCTTCCGGTTCCCTTTGGTCCCTCAACATCGCGGATGTGCAGCAACCCATCACGCATCTCAATGGTTTGAGGGTGTCGCAGCACCTCCGCGAGGTAAGGGTTGATCACCTTCTCGAAGAACTTGTCCTTGGAAGCACTTGGGGCCGTCATGATGATCTAGACCTGTCAGAAAAATAGCTCAAAACAAGAACGGGGGAGATTTGCGTGATACGAGAGTCAAAACCTTCGGGGGTATATATAATGAATTTTTACCGACCAAAATACGTATCGTGCAAGGAAACGGAGTCCGGAGGGCACACGAGGTGCTCACGAGGTAGGGGGGCGCGCCCAGGGGGGTAGGGCGCGCCCTCCACCCTCGTGGAGGCCTCGTGTCCTCCCCGGACTGCTACTTATTTTTCTATTTTTCTAAATATTCCAAAACGGAGAAATATTGCCTTAAAATTGTTTTGGAGTCGGTTTACTTACCGTACCACATACCTATTCCTTTTCGGAGTCTGGAACATTCTGGAAAGTGTCCTTTATGTATTCCTCCGGGGTTACGGTTTCAATAATATTGGTTTCAACATTTATAGGATTACCTGAGATATAGTGTTTGATCCTTTGACCGTTTACCACCTTCGGATTTGTGCCTGCGAAGTTGTTGATTTTTATGGCACCGGAACGATAGACCTCCTCGATAACGTAGGGACCTTCCCATTTAGAGAGAAGTTTTCCTGCAAAAAATCTTAAACGAGAGTTGTATAGCAATACATAATCACCTACATTAAACTCACGCTTTTGTATCCTTTTGTCATGCCATCTTTTAACCTTTTCTTTAAACAACTTGGCATTTTCATAAGCTTGGGCTCTCCATTCATCAAGTGAGCTAATATCAAATAACCTCTTCTCACCGGCAAGTTTGAAATCATAGTTGAGCTCTTTAATAGCCCAGTATGCCTTGTGTTCTAGTTCGAGAGGTAAGTGACAAGCTTTTCCATAAACCATTTTATACGGAGACATGCCCATAGGATTTTTATATGCAGTTCTATAGGCCCATAATGCATCATCAAGTTTCTTGGACCAATTCTTTCTAGACCTATTAACAGTCTTTTGCAAAATTAATTTGAGCTCTCTATTGCTCAACTCTACTTGACCACTCGACTGCGGGTGATAAGGAGATGCAATCCTATGATTAACATCATATTTAGCAAGCATCTTACGGAAAGCACCATGAATAAAGTGTGAACCACCATCAGTCATTAAATATCTAGGGACTCCAAACCTCGGAAAAATAACTTCCTTAAGCATTTTAATAGAAGTGTTATGATCAGCACTACTAGTTGGAATAGCTTCTACCCACTTAGTAACGTAATCAACAGCAACTAAAATATGAGTATATCCATTAGAGGCAGGAAAAGGTCCCATATAATCAAAGCCCCAAACATCAAATGGTTCAATAACAAGTGAATAATTCATAGGCATTTCTTGACGTCTACTAATATTACCAATCCTTTGGCATTCATCGCAAGACAAAACAAACTTACGGGCATCCTTGAAGAGAGTAGGCCAATAAAAACTAGATTGCAATACCTTATGTGCAGTTCTATCTCCAGCATGGTGTCCTTCATAAGCTTCGGAGTGACACTTGCATAGGATTTGTTCCTATTCATGCTCAGGTACACAACGTCTAATGACACCATCTACTCCTTCTTTATAAAGATGTGGGTCATCCCAAAAGTAATGTCGCAAGTCATAGAAAAACTTTTTCTTTTGTTGGTATGTGAAGCTAGGTGGTATAAATTTAGCAACAATATAATTAACATAATCAGCATACCATGGAGTGCTACGAGAAGTGCTTATGACATTTAATTGTTCATCAGGAAAGCTATCATCAATAGGTAGTGGGTCATCAAGAACATTCTCTAACCTAGATAAGTTATGTGCAACGGGGTTCTCAGCTCCTTTTCTATCAACAATATGCAAATCAAATTCTTGAAGCAGGAGAACCCATCTAATAAGTCTAGGTTTTGCATCCTTCTTTTCCATAAGATATTTAGTAGCAGCATGATCAGTGTGAATAGTAACTTTGGAGTCAACAATATAAGGTTTAAACTTATCACAAGCAAACACAACTGCTAAAAGTTCCTTTTAGGTAGTAGCATAATTTCTTTGAGCACTGTCTAGAGTCTTACTGGCATAATGGATAACATTTAATTTCTTATCAACTCTTTGCCCTAGAACAGCACCTACAGCATAATCACTAGCATCACACATAATTTCAAAGGGTAAATTCCAATCAGGTGGCTGAACAACAGGTGCAGAGACTAGTGATTTCTTAAGTATTTCAAATGCTTCTACACAATCATCATCAAAGATAAATGGTACATCTTTTTGTAATAAATTAGTTAGAGGCCGAGAGATTTTCGAGAAGTCCTTAATGAACCTCCTATAAAATCCGGCGTGACCAAGGAAACTTCTTATACCTTTGATGTCCTTGGGACATGGCATCTTTTCAATAGCATCAACCTTGGCCTTATCAACTTTAATACCTCTTTCAGAAACTTTGCGCCCCAAGACAATACCTTCATTAACCATAAAGTGGCACTTTTCCCAATTCAAGACAAGATTAGTTTCTTCACATCTCTGCAAAACTCGAGTAAGATTGCTCAAGCAATCATCAAAAGAGGAACCATAGACGGAAAAGTTGTCCATGAATACCTCACAAATCTTTTCACAAAAGTTAGAGAATATAGCCATGATGCATCTTTGAAAGGTAGCAGGTGCATTACATAAACCAAAAGGCATACGTCTATAAGCAAAAGTACCAAAAGGGCATGTAAAAGTAGTCTTTGATTGATCTTTAGCTGACACCGGTATTTGAGAGAAACCAGAATAACCATCTAGAAAGCAATAATGTGTATGTTTGCATAACATTTCTAGCATTTGATCAATAAAAGGTAAGGGGTAATGATCTTTCTTAGTAGCTTTATTTAATTTGCGGAAATCAATTACCATCCTATAGCCTATGATAATTCTTTGCGGGATCAATTCATCTTTATCATTAGGGACAACAGTAATGCCTCCCTTCTTAGGGACACAATGGACAGGACTTACCCACTGACTATCAGCAACGGGATAAATTATACCTGCCTCTAGAAGCTTGAGTATTTCTTTTCTTACCACTTCTTTCATTTTAGGATTCAAACGTCGTTGAGGATCACAAACTGGTTTGGCATCCGCTTCCAAATTTATTTTATGTTGGCATAGAGTGGGACTGATGCCCTTAAGATCATCCAGAGTATATCCAATAGCGCCACGGTGCTTCTTCAGAGTTTTCAATAATCTTTCTTCTTCATGCTCTGAAAGATTAGCGCTAATAATGACAGGATATATTTTCTTTTCATCAAGATAAGCATATTTAAGATTATCAGGCAACGGTTTAAGCTCAAACACGGGATCACCCTTGGGTGGAGGAGGATCCCCTAGGATTTCAACAGGCAAATTGTGTTGTAGAATAGGTTCCTGTTTAAAGAATACTTCATCTATTTCCCTTCTTTCATTAATGAACATATCATTTTCATGGTTTAGCAAATACTGTTCTAAAGGATCACTAGGAGGTACAACAATAGAGGCAAGACCAATAATTTCATCCTTACTAGGCAATTCCTCCTCATGAAGTTGCTTACTAAATTTAGAGAAATTAAACTCATGAACCATATCATCCAAGCCAACAGTAACAACATTCTTTTTGCGCTCTATCATAGCATTAACAATATTCAAGAAGGGTCTACCAAATATAATGGGGCAAAAGCTGTCTTGTGGAGAACCAAGAACAAGAAAGTCAGCAGGATATTTGGTTTTTCCACACAAGACTTCAACATCTCTAATAATTCCCATTGCAGATATAGTATCTCTATTGGCAAGTTTAACTGTAACATCAATATTTTCTAACTCAGCAGGTGCAATATCATGCATAATTTCTTTGTATAAATCAATGGGTATAACACTAGCACTAGCACCCATATCACACAAGCCATGATAACAATGATCTCCTATTTTAACAGAAATAACAGGCACGCCTACCACAGGTCTATGTTTATCTTTATCACAAGGTTTAGCAATTCTAGCAGTTTCACCCTGGAATTGAATAACATGCCCATCGATATTATCAGACAAGAGATCTTTAACAATAGCAATATTAGGTTCTACTTTGACTTGCTCAGGAGGTGTATAAGTTCTAATATTGCTTTTACGAATAACAGTTGAAGTTTTAGCATGATCCTTCATTCGAACAGGGAAAGGTGGTTTCTCAACATAAGAAGTGGGAACAATAGGATCATTATAAGTGACAATCTTTTCTTCAACTTTAATAGGTGCAGCTACTTTTACTTCTATGGGAGGATGATATTTAAACCACTTCTCCTTGGGGAGATCAACATAAGTAGCAAAAGATTTACAGAAAGAAGCTACTATTTCAGAGTCAAGTCCATATTTAGTGCTAAATGTACAGAAAATATCGGTATCCATAAAAGATTTAACACAATCAAACTTAGGTGTCATACCTGACTCCTTACCTTCGTCGAGGTCCCAATCTTCAGAGTTGCGTTTAATTCTATCCAATAAATTCCATCTGAATTCAATAGTCTTCATCATAAAAGAGCCAGCACAAGAAGTATCGAGCATGGTGTGATTGTTATCAGAAAGCCGAGCATAAAAACTTTGAATAATCACTTCTCTTGCCAGCTCATGATTGGGGCATGAATATAACATTGATTTAAGCCTCCCCCAAGCTTGCGCGATGCTTTCTCCTTCGCGAGGCCAAAATTATATATATAATTGCGATCACGATGAACAAGATGCATGGGGTAATACTTTTGATGAAATTCCAATTTCAATCTTTTATAGTTCCATGATCTCGTATCATCACATAGCCTATTCCATGTCAATGTGTCTCCCTTCAAAGATAAAGGGAAAGCCTTCTTCTTAACAACATCATCGGGTATACCTGCAAGCTTAAATAGTCCACAAACATCATCCACATAGCATAGATGTTCATTAGGGTGCTTTGTTCCATCTCCTGTAAAAGTGTCATCTAGCAGTTTTTCCATCAAACCCGAAGGAATCTCAAAAGGAGTTTCATTTTCAATAGGTTCAGTAGGTTGAGTAGGTTGAGGAGCAACTCTTTTCTCTACTGGACGGGGTGAAGATACCCCGAACAAGCCCCTCAGACAATTACTTTCCATAGTAACAAGTGACAGAAAATTTCAGCACACTAAATAAATTTTTCCTTACCAAATTCCACCTACCAAAGGCGCTTCACTCCCCGGAAATAGCGCCAGAAAAGAGTCTTGATGACCCACAAGTATAGGGGATCTATCGTAGTCCTTTCGATAAGTAAGAGTGTCGAACCCAACGAGGAGCAGAAGGAAATGATAAGCGGTTTTCAGCAAGGTATTCTCTGCAAGTACTGAAATAAGTGGTAACAGATAGTTTTGTGATAAGATAAATTGTAACGAGCAACAAGTAACAAAAGTATATAAGGTGCAGCAAGGTGGCCAAATCCTTTTTGTAGCAAAGGACAAGCCTGAAAAAACTCTTATGATAGGAAAAGCGCTCCGAGGACACATGGGAATATCGTCAAGCTAGTTTTCATCACGCTCATATGATTCGCGTTCGGTACTTTGATAATTTGATATGTGGGTGGACCGGTGCTTGGGTACTGCCCTTACTTGGACAAGCATCCCACTTATGATTAACCTCTATTGCAAGCATCCACAACTACAACAAAAGTATTAAGGTAAACCTAACCATAGCATGAAACATATGGATCCAAATCAGCCCCTTATGAAGCAACGCATAAACTAGGGTTTAAGCTTCTGTCACTCTAGCAACCCATCATCTACTTATTACTTCCCAATGCCTTCCTCTAGGCCCAAATAATGGTGAAGTGTTATGTAGTCGACGTTCACATAACACCACTAGAGGTTAGACAACATACATCTCATCAAAATATCGAACGAATACCAAATTCACATGACTACTAATAGCAAGACTTCTCCCTTATCCTCAGGAACAAACGTAATTACTCACAAAGCATATTCATGTTCATAATCAGAGGGGTAATAATGTGCATAAAGGATCTGAACATATGATCTTCCACCAAATAAACCAACTAGCATCAACTACAAGGAGTAATCAACACTACTAGCGACCTACTCGCACCAATCCCGGACTTGGAGACAAGACTTGTATACAAAAGATGAACTAGGGTTTGGAGATGAGATGGTGCTGGTGAAGATGTTGATGGAGATTGCCCTCTCCCGATGAGAGGAGCGTTGGTGATGACGATGTTGATGATTTCCCCCTCCCGGAGGGAAGTGTCCTCGGCAGAACAGCTCTGCCGGAGCCCTAGATTGGTTCCGCCAAGGTTCCGCCTCGTGGCGGTGGAGTCTCGTCCCGAAAGGTTCCCCCTTATTTTTTTCTCATCGAAAGACTTCATATAGGAGAAGATGGGCATCGGAGAACCACCAGGGGCCCACGAGGTAGGGGGCCGCGCCCAGGGGGCACCCCCCACCCTCGTGAGCAGGGTGTGGGCCCCCTGGCCTTCATCTTTGGCGACGATTTTTCTTTATTTATTTCAAGGTATTCTGTGGAGTTTCAGGCCTTTTGGAGTTGCGTAGAATAGGCCTCCAATATTTGCTCCTTTTCCAGCCCAGAATTCCAGCTGCCGGCATTCTCCTTCTTCATGTAAACCTTGTAAAATAAGAGAGAATAGCCATAAGTATCATGACATAATGTGAAATAACAGACCATGATGCAATAAATATTGTCATAAAAGCATGATGCAAAATGGACGTATCAGGAGTTCACCTACAAAGAAGCAGGGGAGCTGGAGCCAGGTGCTGGTTGGGTCCGCCGACCACACGATGAACTCCGGTAGCACCTCCGCTGAGCGGAAGCGCGGCCTGGGGGGTCGCGCAGCCAAAGTGTGCCTCCCATCGGCAGCCGGGCGCCCATCACCGCGCAAAGGACCGCCTCCACGACCACGGGAAGCCACCGCGGGGGCCGTAGGATGCTTACGAGGGCGGCCCCGGCCACGTTTGGTCGGAGGAGAGTCTGGCCCTTCCTGACAAGCCTTTCCCTTCTCCACGGCCGAGAACCTCTTCGGCGGAGCCATGGGGATGGCGAGTAGCCAGGAAGAAGAAGAAAGAGAGTAGCACGAAGGGGTGGACTGGAAGGGCTCGTGCCGTCCCATACATATAGCCGGAGGAAACCAACCGTCGGCCTCCACGATCACAGGTAACCATGACCCGTTTTGCATGCAGGGACTTGTCAAGTCACGTGGTTGCCGAGGCATTGTGGGGAAGCGGGGACGCCCACGTCCAATCAACCGCCACACGTTGCCCAAGGTCGCAGGCTGTTGGGGCCTGCAGCGCTTCACACTTGCCCCTTCGCTTCTCTGCTAAGCCAAGTCCGGGCACGCCTTGGGCCCGGGGGCTACTGTTGGCGTTCTGGGAACGGGGGTACCCAGACTTGCCTGCCTGCGGACTGCGGCGTGGCTCAAGGAGTGGCCCAGTACGGCCCATCTTCGTCAACACAAGCTCAAGACCCTTGCGAGGGGCCAAGCCTCACGGGGTGGGCGACAGGAAGCTTCCTCGGGCGCAGCCTCGTCAGACTGGCTCGCGAGGAGGCGGAGAGATCAAGGCGGGGTACCTCACGAGGTACCCGTGACGCAAGCCGTGATGACCAAAGCCAGGCGGGCGCCAGGCGAGCGCCGGCCTAGGCAGTGTCCTTGTTTCCCCTTCAGTGCAAAGGGGGCAAGCACAGGCCATGGCATCAGGCAAAGGTAACCGTTTCGGTGCAACAAGACCAAGACCAGCAGAACGGCAGGATGGAGGTCATCGTGGAGCCCAATAAGGCGTCATCGTCAGAGTCTTTGGCAGGTGAGGACCAACTTTAGTCAGGATAAGTGTACTAGATGTTCCCCTTCAAAATGGCCAATTGTTGGCGCCCTTCCCGCTCAATATTTGGGAAGAGGGCCAGGGCCTCGCTCTATAAATAGGGCTAGCCCCCACAGTAGAAAGGGGAGCCGGATCCAATCCTTCTCAAGAGGCATCACCTCCACAAGAACATCCCTCGCGAGGCTGTTCTTCCCTTGTATTGTTCATCGTCAGCCCCTAAGGCAATCCACCACCACACACTGGAGTAGGGTATTACACCACCATGGTGGCCTGAACCAGTATAAACCTTGTGTCCCTTGTGTTGTTATTCGTGTAGCCTAGATCCCTTGCGAGGCAACGAGATGTGAGTTGGTAGAGGAGTGATCTCCGCGCGCACCCCAGAGTTCGAACCTTAAGGGTCTGCCGGAACCCGAAATCCGACAGCGTTTATATGCTGCTTTGTTCCCTATATTTGCACTGGTGGCGAAGTTTGATGCCCAGTGGATGTAATATGTGTAATAGTCGTGATAGCCTAGCGTAAGTTGCTTGCTTATTTATTTCCTTGTTGTCTTGTTTATTCGTTTGCTTGTAGTTAGTGCAGTTTTTTTCCGCGGTTTGC
Source organism: Triticum aestivum (assembly GCF_018294505.1). NCBI lineage: Eukaryota > Viridiplantae > Streptophyta > Magnoliopsida > Poales > Poaceae > Triticum > Triticum aestivum. The sequence goes on along the minus strand of NC_057798.1, from coordinate 603,974,221 downwards.
TAGTGGCTGCAATAACCTACTTTTTAAAACTAGGCGACAATAACCGTGGGCTACATATTTACTATAGTGACACTGGGCCTCCTACCGGCCCTAGAAACAATGGGCCTTCTACGGGCCATAGAAACAATGGGCCTTCTACGGGTCGTATCATCAATGGGCCTTATATGGGTCGTATGATTGATCGGCCAAACATGGGCCCATAACAGACCGCATTAGAGCCATAAACGGGCTAGAGTTGGAATCGCCCGTTCATGGGCCGACCATAATGGGCCGTCGTTAATAGGTCGTATTTGATGACACTATGAAAACGGCCCAACGTATTAACGGTCCACAAAAGGGCCAACTATAACAATGGGCTGAATTTGGCCCACAAGCAAAAAATGACAGTAACGGGCCGTAAGTAACCGAATGCTGGAAATGAGCCCAAGAATAAATGGGCCCTGAGAAGGCCGAAAGATAACATGTGCTGGAAACGGCCCAATGTAATAATGGGCTGTTAATGGGTATAAAGTGATACACTGTTCATTACGGGCCAGTTTCACCACGGGCCATTAATGGGCCAAGAGTTACAAAGGGCCTCATATGGGTCGAAAGACGTCATGGGCCATACATGGGCCGAAAGTTAAAATGGGCTGGAGTCCTATTGGACGGCCAGATGACGCTACTGAGCCTAATTCGGATAGGTCGTAATGGGCCCTGTGTTAACGGGTTGTAAATGGGCTATATGCGAACAGGCCGTTACCACGCTTTTCATGGGCCAGCCCACCACCTTTTGACGAAGTCAAATGGGCCGACCTTTTCACAGGAATGGGCCTCTGTTGGGCCATGCCACGTGTTGACGTATCATAGGCGCCTTCGGTCCAATGAGTGGATGACATTTGTCCCAATAGTGAGATGACACGTGTTTACTCCAGCCAATGATGATTTTACACGCGAAAAATCCCCATTGGTCGGGGCTGTTAACGGGTTATCGGATCCAAAACCGGACCCGATAGCTTAACAACGTTCCGTTATGGTGGATGCCATGTGTCGGTCACCCTTGACGAATGCACTTCTATGACGCGTGAATTATCATCATGGAAGTGGCCACTTCCGTGATGATAATTTTGGTAATGTCATGGAACACTTCTACGACAGCACATGTATGACTATTTTGATTCTGTCATAAAATCGTCATGCATGTACATGCATGACAGAAAACGTGACCTACTGTGACAAACATGTATCATCACAGAAGTGTATTTTTTTGTAGTGAAAGCTCCCGGACACCGTCAAGCGAGTTTGAACTACTCTGCAGCAGGACAGTCCAGCCCATCTAGAGCTCGACTAGCAATTCAGCCTCTGTCCCAGACCCAATCAAGCGGTGACATTTGTGCCGCGCATACATAACTACACACTCAAAATACCATGGGCAGGGACGGAGGCACAACTAGACAGTGGTCCATAATCTAGATCCGCATACGTTCATTCTTTTTCATTTCAGGTTTTTCTCTTCTCGAGGCTTTTCTGATAACCTGAACATCGGACCTATCACGGGACGGATACACCAAGAAGGCAAGGGGCTTTGAAGTATAAGGGAATACCCAGGTGGTCTCTGCTAATGATCATTATACCTGCTTTAAATACCCGCACGCAGCTCGTCCTTGGTCATGGCATGTCAAACAGCCTTATTTGTTTATCGAATTACTTGTACAAATACGCCTTGACGTATTAATCAAATTACAATGGAAATTAACTTGCAGCTCAATATTTGCGGTGTCAGCTTATTACTTGATTTTTTACCTTGTCCTTGTATTTTTTATCAATTGCACCCGTACACTCTGGTACGCCTTAAATCGCCAGGTTCTTCATCATACCCCATAACACGGCAATAAAGTTTGAATACTATTATAGTATAGTTCGGCACCTTGAACTTATAGCATTATATGCATCGGCTCCGAATCATGTCTTTGGTCAATAGTTGGGTTGCCCGGCTATTGTGCTTACTACCTTACATTCCGCTATATCATCTAGGGTAGTAAAGGGAGAACTACTGCGATTGTGTCCCGGTTCTTCAGGACGAGAACCTTAGTAGAGAAAGCCGAAAACTGACTGTCATGATGCGCCGAGAGCTGGTCAGCTGTTCGAGAGGTTTCAAATCCTTAGAGATTTTTTCTGCATAATGCGAGGAATCAGTTTTTATCTGATTCAACGTTTATAGTGCCCCAAGTTCAGCCTTCCGAACACCAGGGGCTGCGCCAAAATTTTCATTGTCAAACTCCTATAGCTAAGTGAGGGTTATAAAGCCGTATAGTTCGATTGCCTTGTTCGTTGCGCTAAAAACCTCCTTTAAGGACCAAACTGTGGAGTAAAGAGTGTTTAAATTTATCCCGAACACCCCCGTACTATCTACGTGGGGGCAGAAGCCGATGACTGGCCAACACTTAGATTTCATAAACGGCTGCACAGGAGGTAAAATTTTAAACAAACAAACATTATATTACATAAAGATCTTGTTTCATATTACAGGACAGGTTAACATGAATGTATTCATGGGAATACGATATCCTTAGTGTATTGCTCCGCCACAAGGCGGGATCCACCAGGACACTGTCAAAGTACAGTTCGGGTCGGCAGTGCTCCTTCCCCTCAGGCGGTCCCTCGGTCATCAGCTTTGTGGCGTCCATCTTTGCCCAATGCATCTTAGCGCAGGCAAAGGCCATCCTCGCGCCTTCGATACAGACCGACCGCTTGATGGCTTCAAGCCATGGGCAGGCACTGACAAGCCGCTTCACAAGTCTGAAGTAGCTGCTGGGCATGGGCTCGGTAGGCCATAGCCGGATTTTTAAGTCCTTCATGGCTAGTTCGGTCGCCTTATGCAGCTCGACCAGCTGTTTCAGCTGATTGCTAAAGGGCACTGGATGTTCTGGTACAAGATATTGAGACCAGAACAGCTTCTCCATAGAGCTCCCCTCTTCGGCTTGATAGAATTCTGCAGCGTCTGATACGCTGAGCGGCAGATCCGCAAACGCCGCTGGAGAACTCGAAATTCGGGTCAGTAAAAGGAACCTTTCCTTCACATAATTACTCTACATTATAAAAGCCTTACCTGCCACGATTTTCTTGGCCGCCTGGATTTCCTGGAGGGTGCTCTAGGCTTCGGCTTGGGCATCTTGTGCGCTCTGGTGGGCCTTGGCAAGTTCGGACTCTCGATCCTTAAAATCGCGCTCCAAGGACTCATACTTCTTGACGGCGTCCTGGAGCTCTTGCTGGACCTCACTGACCTGAGCTTCATGCTTTTCACACGCGGCCTTTTCCTTAGCCGCCATGTCCTCGGCCTCGGCCAGCGACCTCTTGAGAGCCTCTGCCTCCGTCATCGCCCCTAACAAATATTATGACATTTCAGTCAGAACAAATCATTCATTACACCAGAATTTAGACAAGGTTAAATACATACCTCTGCTTTCCTCCAGCTGCTTCTTCATGTGGCCGAGGTCCTCCTCGGCCCGCTCCAGATTCTGCTTCAGTCTAGAGACTCCCGCAGTGTGAGCGGTTGCAGCCTGCCTATTCACATAGACATATCAGATTAGACTCCTTTGAAAATTATTTGATCCTCTGTTCGGCTTTTCTTTCCGAACACCGGACAGAGCATCAGGGGCTACTGTCTATACTGTGACATTCTTTTACAATTGTATTACTTACCTCAAAGCCTATTAGAAGGCTAGTGTAGGCTTCAGTCAGTCTGCTTTTGGAGGACTGGATCTTCTCAATCACCGTACTCATAAGAGTACGATGCTCTTCAACAATGAAAGCGCCTCGCAACGCTTCCAGCAATCTATCCGGTGCCTCTGGGTGGACAGAGGTCACCGGTGGAGTGGGCTCACCCCCCCCCCTCTTTCGAAAGAGGCGGCCTGCCTGAGTCCGGAGCCACATGGGTCTCTGGAGCTGTATTCGGCTGGGGGCCGAATTGGATACGGCCCCCATCATCGGTGTCCAGGGAGTTTACTCCCCCATGTGTTCGGCCACCATGGTGTCACCCTCCGGCACCATCGGGGCGGCCTCCTGAGCTTCTCCCTGGCCTGGGATCCTTCGAGACAACACCTCGGTGTTGACCACGGCCTTGGGTGAGGAGGCCGTCGGAAGGGACCCGTTGTCCATTACCGACGGGTCCATCGATCCCTCTGAAGAGGAGGATAGCTCGATGTTGGACTGGGCCGGACTGCAGGTGCATGATCTAGCACGTAAAAAACAATAAAGTAAAAAGGCCGGATATATTACCGTGTCCGGACACTTACGATTTGGCCAAGCGCTTGTCTCTGGGCTCCCACTTCGAGCTGCTGTTGGTAGCCACTGCGGAGTTGTCCGAAAGGGAGGTCTTCCCTTCTTGGACACCTTGGCCTCCAGGTGCGTGGAGGCCGTCCTCTTATTTCTCCCCCCTACAGGGGGAATGGATCTCTTCTTCTTCCTCCTCCTCTTCCTCGTCGTCTTCAGCGACGGAGGAGTGATCCGTGATATCTTCGGACATTGCGTCCGATACGCCCTTGCGACGGAGACCATCTCTGGTCCCCTTGGCCTTCTTTTTGGACTTCTTCTTCGGCACCTCATAAGGCGCCGGAAACAACATCTTTGTCAGAAGTGGGGTTTCTTGGTCTTCGCGTAGCAGAGCCGGACAGTTAATCCGCTCCGCTATCTCTATCCAGGCCTGAGAAAATTGATAGGGAGGCTTAGATTCCTTCCTCAAATATGCCATTAAAGGGTATACCTTCAAAACATGAAAGAACTTACCGGATTAGCCTAGCGTTTTGAGCTAAGCCCATGATCCTTGGTCGTGGGCAGTGGTGTCTCGCCGGCCTTGAAGATCACCTTCTAGATGTATTCGCGCGTCGTGCCGAAGAGCTCCAGCAGCATCTGGTGCTTGGACGGATCGAACTCCCACAAATCGCAAGTCCGGCGCTGGCACAAAAGGATCTGGTGAACGAGGATAACCTGGATCACGTTGACGAGCTTGATTCTCTTGTTTATCATGTTCTGGACACACGTCTGGAGCCCTGTTAGCTCATTCGAAGAGCCCTAGGCCAGGCCATTCTCTTGCCAAGAGGTGAGGTGCATCGGGACTCCGGATCAGAACGCGGGGCCCGCCGTGCAGCTCGGTGATGTAGAACCACCCCGACTGCCACCCCTTTATAGTCTCCACAAAGGAGACTTTGGGCCAGGTGACATTGGGCATCTTGCCCACCATTGCGCCTCCGCACTCTGCTTGTTGGCCGCTCACCACCTTCGGGTTCACATTGAAGGTCTTCAGCCATAGGCCAAAGTGAGGTGGGATGTGGAGGAAGGCCTCACACACGACAATAAATGCCAAGATGTTGAGGATAGAGTTGGGGGCCAAGTCCTGGAAGTCTAGCCAGTAGTAAAACATCAGTCCACGGACGAACAGGTGGAGGAGGAATCCCTGCCCGCGGACGAAGTGTGTGAGAAACACCACCCTTTCTTGGGGCTCCGGGGTGGGGACGATTCGTCCCTTGGTCGGAAGACGATGAGCGATGTCTTTGGCCAGGTACTCAGCCTCCCGGAGCTCCTTGATGTCCTTCTTCTTGACGGAAGAGGCCATCCACTTGCCTCCTGCTCCGGATCCGTACATGATTGGAGTGCTTTTTTGGGGCGGAGAAGGCGAGAGCTTGGGCGCTGGAGCTCGAGGATGGATGGGCAAAGGAAGGAGAAGGCATGGGTGAACAAGGATGAATCCTTATCCCTTTATAAAGGCAGTAAAAGTTATGCGCCTCCCTGCTCGCCTTATAATTCTCCTATTCCCCAAGCGTTGTGCAGATGGCACGGTTGGGTTACCCATGCCCGTATTGATGAGAATCCTATGATAAGGGGACACGATCTCTGCTTTGACAAGATGTGCCAGTGAAACCGCACCTCGAAATACGGAGCGACAGGCTAAAAACGGTTCGAATAATGACCGGGCAGTGGCGTGATGTCATGCTATAAAAAGTTGTCAGCGGATTAGACTCATGAAATATTATACTATCTACGGTTGTGTGTGGTACTTGTTTTGCAGAGTCGGACATGTTTTCTATGTTCGGAAGGCTGTGTGGGAGTATTCGGAGAAAGAACCCGCCTTGCAATGCCGAAGACAATCTGCACGCAGGACTCGTCGTCATTGAAGCCTGGTTCAGGGGTTATTGAGGGAGTCTCGGATTAAGGGGTCCTCGGACAGCCGGACTATATACTTGGTCCGGACTGTTGGACTATGAAGATATAAGATAGAAGACTTCGTCTTGTGTCCGGATGGGACTCTCCTTTGCGTGGAAGGCAACCTTGGCGATCCGGCATCTATATAAACTGGAGGGTTTGGACTTCTAGGGTTTAGTCACAAATATCATAACCTCATAGGCTAGATTTATAGGGTTTAGCCATTACGATCTCGTGGTAGATCAACTCTTGTAATACTCATATTCATTAAGATCAATCAAGCAGGAAGTAGGGTATTACCTCCATAGAGAGGGCCCGAACCTGGGTAAACATTGTGTCCCCCGCCTCCTGTTACCATTAGCCTTAGACGCACAGTTCAGGACCCCCTACCCGAGATCCGCCGCTTTTGACACTGACATTGGTGCTTTCATTGAGAGTTCTGCTGGCGTCCTCACCAGATGGCTTGATGGCTCCATCAATCATCTACAACAACGCAGTCCAAGAGGGGATCTTCCTCCCCGGACAGATCTTCATATTCGTTGGCTTTGCACTGCGGGCCAACTCGCTTGGCCATCTAGAGAAGATTGATAGCTACGCCCCTGGCCATCAGGTCAGATTTGGAATCCTGAATTTTGTGGCCGATATCCATGGAGACTTGATCTTCGACGGGTCCGAGCCCATTACGGCTGTCCCCGGTTGTCGGTGTCAAAACCGGCGGATCTCGGGTAGGGGGTCCCGAACTGTGCATCTAAGGCTAATGGTAATAGGAGGCGGGGGACACGATGTTTACCCAGGTTCGGGCCCTCTCTATGGAGGTAATACCCTACTTCATGCTTGATTGATCTTGATGATATGAGTATTACAAGAGTTGATCTACCACGAGATCGTAGAGGCTCAACCTAGAAGCTAGCCTATGATTATGATTGTTCTTGTCCTACAGACTGAACCCTCCGGTTTATATAGATACCGGAGGGGGCTAGGGTTACACAGAGTCGGTTACAGAGAAGGAGATCTACACATCCGAATCGCCAAGCTTGCCTTCCACGCAAAGGAGAGTCCCATCCGGACACGGGACGAAGTCTTCAATCTTGTATCTTCATAGTCCAATAGTCCGGCCAAAGTATATAGCCTGGCTGTCCGGATACCCCCTAATCCAGGACTCCCTCAATAGCCCCTGAACTAGGCTTCAATGACGATGAGTCCGGCGTGCGGATTGTCTTCTGCATTGCAAGGCGGGTTCCTCCTTCGAATACTCCATAGAAGATTTTGAACACGAGAATCGTGTCTGGCTCTGCAAAACAATTTCCACATACCACCGTAGGGAGAATAGTGTTTGACAAATCAGATCTGTTGAAAACTTTTCATAGCGTGACATCACGCCACAGCCCAGTCATTATTTGAACCATTTTTCACAACCAGCTACTGCACATATTGCGAGGCGGTTTCATTGGCACGTCCTGTCGAAGCAGAGATTGTTTCCCCTTATTGTGGGATTCTCATCAATACGGGCGTAGGTAACCCAACGACGCCATCAACCGTGGCGCTTGGGGAATAAGCTATTTTAATGGGCGAGAAGGGAGGCACACAGTTCCTACCGCCTTTATAAAGAGATAAGGATTCCCCTTTTTCACCCACGCCTTCTTCCTCCTTTGTTCATCCATTCTAGCACTCTCGAGCACCAGCGCCCAAGTTCTCACCTCCTCTGAAAATCCATTCCAGACATGTTTAGAGCGGGAGGCAAGTGGATGGCCTCCTCCGTCACGGAGGAGGACATTATGAAGCTTTGGGAGGCTGGATACTTAGCCGCAGACATCACGCACTGGCTCCCGGACGAAGGGCAGATCATCCCCACTCCGGAACCCCACGAGAGGGTTGTATTTCTCCCCCACTTCGTCCGCAGATTGGGATTTCCCCTCCACCCGTTTGTCCGCGAGCTTATGTTCTACTACGGGCTAGATTTTCATGATCTGGCCCCAAATTTCGTCCTCAACATCTCAGCGTTCATTGTCGTGTGCGAGGCCTTCCTCCGCATCCCACCCCACTTTGGCCTGTGGCTAAAGATCTTCAACATGAAGCCGAAGATAGTGGGTGGAGAGCAAGCGGAGTGCGGAGGCGCCATGGTGGGCAAGATGCCCAACGTTACCTGACTTGAGGGCTCCTTCGTGGAGACCGTGAAGGGGTGGCAATCAGGGTGGTTCTACATCACCGAGCCGTGTGACGCCAACTGGGCGGCGGCCCCCAAATTTTGATCCGGCATCCCCATGCGGCTCACCTACTGGGAAAAGAATGGCCTAGCATGGGGCGCACCCGCGGAGCTGACCGATCTCCAGAACTGTGTCAAGAACATGTTAACAAAGAATATCAAGGTTGTCAATGTGGTCCAGGTCATGCTATTTCACCGGATTCTCCCGTGTCAAAGACGGGCGTTCAACCTGTGGGAGTTCAATGCGGCCCAACACCAGACACTGCAAGACCTCTTTGATACGATGCACAAAGACGTCTGGAAGGTGTTGTTCAAGTCCAGCGAAGTCCCTCCTCCCACTTCCAAAGACCACGGACTCAGCGTCATGCCAATGCGGTAAGCCTTCTTCATTTGTGCCTTTCCTCGGTATATTCATGGGAGGAACTTAAGCCACCGTACTGACCCGACAGGAATACATGGCGACGGCGGAGCGGATCAACTGCCCGGCTCTGTTGCCTAAAGATCCAGCGACTGCTCTCCTTACGGAGATGCTGGTTCCGGCGCCTTATAAGGTTCTGGAGAAGAAGGCCAAAAAGAAGGCCGTGGGGACCAGGAAAAGTCTCTGGCACAACATGGCGCCGGACTCATCGTCCGAAGACACCAAGGCGCACTCCTCCAACGACAACGAGGAGGAGGAGGAGGAAAACCCTCTCCCCCAAAATGAGGGGGAGAAGAAAAGAAACGCCGCCCCTTCCGGGGAGGCCGAAGGGTCCAAGAAGGGACGGGTCCTTCCTCTGGATCACTCCACTACCGCCGCCTATAGCGAGGAGGAGTGGCTACCCAGGGCAAGCCCTTGGCGAAGTCGTAAGTATTCGAATGTCAGGATACTTCTTGCATATTTTAGCTTTATGGCCCCTTATTATGCCAAGGTTTGTTTGTGCAGTCCGCCCAAAGCCCATATCGACTTGCCCTCCTCGGACGGGTCCTTGAGCTCGTCGGAGATAAATAGCTATTCGCTTCCGACGGCTTCCACCCCCGGCCCACGGATGACACTGAGGTGTTATCTTAGAGGATGCCAGGCCAAGAGGAGGTAGTCCTGGAGTCGCCTCAAGGCGAGACTCCCGATGACGGGCTCATGGGGGGGAAGATCCCCATGGATTCAGATGAGGGGGGCTGCAGCAAGCTTGGCCCCCAGCTAGATACTGCACCGGAACCTCCAATGGTTCCGGATTTAGGCAGGTAGCTACCCGCCAAGGGGGGCGAGCCATCCATGCTGATGACCTCTATCCATCCAGAGGCATCGGACAATCTGGTGGAAGCGCTTTAGAGTGCTTCCCTTGGTGAAGGACACCGTACTCTTATGAGTACGGTGATTGTGAAGGTTTAGTCTGCCAAAAGCGGATTGACCGAAGCCTGCGCCAGCCTCTTGACAGGCTTTGAGGTATGTAGTTTAAATTGTATGAAAGTATCATAGTATAGACAGTAGCCCCTGATGCTCTGTTTGGTGTTCGGAAACAAAGGCCGAACAGAGGATCAAAGATTGAACCCAGGAGTCTAATCATATTATGTCTATGTGAATAAGCAGGCGTCACTGCTGGCCGCCGCGGCCACTACGGAGGTCTCCAGACTGAGGCAGAGCCTAGGGCGGGCCGAAGAAAATCTTGGCCTTGTAAAGAGGCAGCTCGAGGAAAACAAAGGTAATTAATACCCCATCTGAATGTTATGTAAAGGAAAAAATCAATGTTTCTAAGTAGAAGCACGATGAATTTTACTAGGGGCCACAACCAAAGTGGCGGCCCTTAAGAAGGCACTGTCTGAGGCCGAAAGTAAAGCGGCCAAGGAGCGCACCGAGTGCGAAAAACAAGTGGCGTGGGTTGATGAGGTCTAGCAAGAGCTTCAAGACTTCGTCAAAAAATTCGAGTCCTTGGAGCGTGACTCCAAGACGCAGGAGTCGGAGCTTGCGAAAGCTCGTCAGAGCGCAATAGATGCCAAGGCCGAAGCCCAGAAGGCCCTCCAAGAAATTGGGGCGGCCAAGAAGATAGCTGCCGGTGAGGCTTTCATTATGAAAAGCAGGCATGTGAAGGAGTCTTTCCTTTTACTTACCCGAGTTCGGAGCTCTCCAGGAGCATTCGCAGATCTGCCACACAGTGTCTCTGATGCCGCAGGATTCTACCGGGCTAAGGAAGGGAGCTCGACGGATAAGCTGGTTTGGTCCCAGAATATTGGGGCCGAGCAACCGGTGCCCTTGAGCGACCAGCTGAAGCAAATGGTCGAACTTCACAAAGCGGCCGAACTGGCCATGAAGGACTTTATAGTCCGGCTGTGGCCTGGCGAGGCCCTGCCCGGCAGCTACTTCAGCCTTGTCAAGTGGATGGTAGATGCTTGTCTGCGGCTGGAAGTCGTGAAGCGGTCCATCTGCATTGACGGTGCACGCAGGGCCTTGTCCCGTGCGAAGGTGCACTGGGGGAAGATGGACGCCGAGAAGCTGGTGACAGAAGGGCTGCCGAAGGGCAAAGAGCATCGCCACCCCGAACATTACTATGACAATGTCATTAAAGGTGCCCGCCTTGTGGCGGATGAATGCACCAGGGATGTGATATTGGAATGAATGTACTCATGTCAACTTGTAATATGATAACGAGTTTATGTGCGCTATACGGCACTTGTTGATTTAAAATATTACCTTCTGTGCGGCCGTTTATCGAATCTGAGAGTTGGCCAGTCATCGGCTTCCACCCCTGTGTAGCTAGTACTGGGGTGTTCGGGATAAATCTAAACACTCTTAATCCAAATTTTTGGTCCTTTAAGGAGGTGTTTAGCGCAGCGAAAAAGGCAATCGGACTATATAGCTTTATCACTCTCACTTGGCCATAGAAGTCTACAATTTTAAATTTTGGTGAAGCCCCGAGTATTCGGAAGGCCGAAGTTGGGGCGCTATACACGCCCAAATCAGACAAGGCCGATTCCTTGCCCGAAGCAGAAAAAGTCTTTAAGGATTTAAGACCTCTCGAACAGCGACCAGCTCTCGCCGCATCATGACAGTCAGTTTTCGGCTTTCTCTACTGAGGAGCTCGTCCGGAAGAACCGGGACACAATCGCAGTAGTTCTCCCTACGCTACCTTAGCCGATATAGCGGAACGTAAGGCACCAAAACAAGGGAGCCGGGCAAACCCAACTATTGACCCAAGACATGATTCGGATCTTATGCATATAATGCTATAAGTTCGGGGTGCCGCACTGTCAAAAGTGTTCAGACTTTTCTCGTCGTGTTATGGGGTACACTGAAGCCCCTGGCAAACTGAACGTACCAAAGTGTACGGTTGCGATTTGCAGTAAATAAACAGTATAATGCGGAATATGAAGAAAGTGTAATAATAAGCTGACGCTCTATGTTTCTACCACTGTTATTCGAATGATACGTCGAAGCGTATGTGTACAAGAAGTGCGATAAGCAAAATAGGAATATTTAACATGTCCTAACCAAGGGTAAGCTATGTATGGGTATATAAAATAGGTATAAATATCGTTAACAGAGACCACCCGGGTATTTCTTTGTACGTCAAAGCTTCTGACCTCCTTGGTTTTCCTTTCCATGATGAGTTGGGCTTCCAGAAAATTGGGTCCTGGAAGAAAGAAAATGATGAAGGGATACGGGTCCCATGGCGGTTGAGCCGCGTTGTGGACCGCATCATAAATGTGCCTCCACCCGTGTCCATGGTATTTTTAGTGCGTAATTATGTACGCGCGGCACAAGTTTCGCAACTTGGCTGGCACTAGGATGGAGGCCGAATTGCTAATCTAGCTCTGGACGCGCCAGATGATCCTCCTGCAGGGTATTCCGGACTCGCTTAACGGTGTCCGGGTTCTTCATCGCCGAGTTGGTTGTTTGCCTAAGAAGGCTGCTTTGTACTTCGGTCGCTAGGGCCACCGTATGCTCCTCCATACGCAGGGAGCGCTCTGTATTTCCATTAATTGTTATAACCCCGTGAGGTCCTGGCATCTTGAGCTTGAGGTATGCGTAGTGCGGCACCGCATTGAATCGAGCAAATGCGGTTCGTCCTAGTAGGGCATGATAACCACTACGGAAGGGGACGATATCGAAGATGAACTCCTCGCTACGGAAGTTGTTCGTAGATCCAAAGACTACTTCCAATGTGATTGAGCCCGTGCAGCAGGCCTCTACACCTAGTATTACACCTTTAAAGGTGGTTTTGGTGGGTTTGATCCTTGAGGGATCGATGCCCATTTTGCACACTGTGTCCTGGTAAAGCAGGTTCAGGCTGCTACCACCGTCCATGAGGACTCGTGTAAGGTGGAATCCGTCAATGATTGGGTCTAAGACCAATGCGGCCGAACTGCCATGACGGATACTGGTAGGATGGTCCCTGCGATCGAAGGTGATCAGACAAGAAGACCATGGGTTGAACTTTGGGGCGACTGGCTCCATCGCATAGACGTCCCTTAGTGCATGCTTCTGTTCCCTCTTGGGAATGTGGGTTGTGTATATCATATTTATTGTTTTCACCTGGGGAGGGAATTTCTTCTGTCCTCCTGTGTTCGGCGGCCGAGGCTCCTCATAGTCATTGTTGTGTAGCCCCTTTTCCTTGTTTTCGGCATTCAACTTGCCGGCCTGTTTAAACACCCAGCATTCCCTGTTGGTGTGGTTGGCTGGTTTATCGGGGATGCCATGAATTTGACATGTGCGATCGAGTATGCGGTCCAAACTGGACGGGCCCGGACTGTTTCTTTTGAATGGCTTTTTCGCTGTCTGGACTTAAACCCTCTGAATCCGCCATTGACTGTTGTATATTCAGCGTTGTTGCCATTGTTGCGACGCATGTGTCAATTTTGTCGTGGCTTGCCATTGCTGTCCCTGGCGTCTGAATTGCCAGAGTTTTTTGGATTCATGTTGCTGCGAGCCAGCCAGCTGTCCTCGCCCGCGCAAAAGTGGGTCATGAGTGTCGTAAGAGCTGCCATGGACTTTGGCTTTTCTTGGCCGAGGTGTCGGGAAGCCATTCGTCACGGATGTTATGCTTGAAAGCTGCTAAGGCTTCGGCATCCGGACAATCGACAATTTGGTTCTTTTTAGTTAGGAACCGAGTCCAAAATTTCCTAGTTGACTCTCCAGGCTGTTGTGTTATGTGACTTAAGTCATCAGCATCTGGTGGTCGCACATAAGTGCCTTGGAAGTTGTCGAGGAATGCATCTTCCAGGTTCTCCTAGCTACCGATGGAGTTTGTTGGCAAGCTATTCAGCCAGTGCCGAGCTGGTCCCTTGAGCTTTAGTGGGAGATACTTGATGGTGTGTAGATCATCTCGACGGGCCATGTGGATGTGTAGAAGAAAATCTTCAATCCATACCGCGGGGTCTATGGTGCCATCATATGATTCAATGTTTACGGGTTTAAACCCTTCTGGGAATTCATGATCCATTACTTCGTCAGTGAAGCATAGGGGGGTGTGCAGCGCCTCTATGTCGGGCTACATCCCGATGTAGTTCAAGTGAATCTAGTTTGTTGTATTCGGCCCGGCCAGACTTTGGTTTATTGTGTTCGGCGCGATGGTCATCATCACGTATTGTGGGGCGCCCCCGTGATCCGCAGATCGATCTTGACTGTCTTGCTTTGTTTTCCAATACTTCTTGCAGGTCCTTCGTGTAGCCCCGGGCCTTGGTATTATCGTTTGATTTGCGACGGGGTGCGGTCTGGGCTTCGGGCTGGTATGTCGTTTTGTCACGGCCGCGGGGCGACCAGTCAGCCGCATCATGCGCTGGTTGTGTGGGCTTTAAAGCCTCCTCCTCGAGTTGAGGTAGCAACCTGCGCTTTGGGTAGCTTTTGCTAGGGCGTTCGAGTCCGTTTTCCTCGGCAGCCAGGACCTCGGTCCATCTGTCAGTTAGCAGGTCTTGGTCAGCTTGAAGTTGTTGCTGCTTTTCTTTAGGCTTTTTGCAGTGGCTATAAGCCGGTGTTTGAAGCGCTCCTACTCGACGGGACCTCAAGCACGATGAATTATTTGTTGCCAAGGCTCACTTTTTCTTTGGAGAGAGGCATGTAATTATTGTCCTCCGATTCTCCATCTGTCGCATGTTCCTTGGGGCTAGCTTGCCCATCCTCCTGGTCGCCCTGCTCGAAGCCTGGCTGGGTAGGATTGTCTTCGTCTTCAGCACCATCCGGATTGTTATTCCTTGTGCCGGTATCACTGTTTTTACTATGGTGGGGCTTGGAGCGGCGCCGCTGACGCCGGTGTCTCGATTGTTTCCCCAAGGGGTTATCTTCTGTTGCCTCCTCGCCATTGTTTTCTTTAGGGGTGTCCACCATATATAAATATCATATGATGAGGTGGCAGTCCAGCGCCCAGTGGGCGGTGGTTCATGCTCTTCTGCTGCATTGTCGTCCATACCGTTGACATCTTCAGAGTTGTAGTCAAGCACGTCGATTAAATCATCGACAATGGCTATTAAGTGGGTGGTGGGTGGGTTATGAATTTCTTCGTCGTCCGCTTCCCACTCGAGCCGGACATAGTTCGGCCAAGATTCTCCCGCAAGGAAAGAGACCTTAATGAGTTTAGCACATCACCGAAGGGCGAGTGCTAAAAAATATCCGCGGCGGTGAACCCCATGACCAGTGCCCAATCAGATTCGATAGGCCTGGACGTACGCAGTTCAGATCCTGTAGCCAGAAACGAGTCCGAGGGTCCGATGACACCACTCTCACAGGAAGTCGGATCAGTGTTTGGCTCCAACGCCGATGAGTGCGCGGCCTCCGTGGCGGTGTCCATCCATCCGTCCTCGAATGGCACGATTTGCTCCAGATTGATTCTCGGTGCCGCTGCAGGTGCGATCTCCCGAACACTGTCCGATGGCAGATCTAGGTCATGTTCATCGCGACCGTTCGGCAGACCTGACATGGGCTCGAATCTGTCGAAGATCAAGTCTCCGTGGATATCGGCAGTATAGTTTAAGCTTCCAAACCTAACGTGATGGCCAGGGGCGTAGCTGTCGATCTGCTCCAGATGGCCAAGCGGGTTGGCCCGCAGTACGAAGCCGCCGAATACGAAGATTTGTCCGGGAAGGAAGACCTCCCCTGGACTGCATCATTGAAGATGATTGAAGGAGCCATCAAACCTTATTGTGACGACACAGTGGAACTCCCAATGAAAGCACCAATGTCGGTGTCAAAACGGGCGGATCTTGGGTAGGGGGTCCCGAACTGTGCGTCTAAGGCTAATGGTAACAGGAGGCGGGGGACATGATGTTTACCCAGGTTCGGGCCCTCTCTATGGAGGTAATACCCTACTTCCTGCTTGATTAATCTTAATGATATGAGTATTACAAGAGTTGATCTACCACGAGATCGTAGAGGCTAACCCTAGAAGCTAGCCTATGATTATGATTGTTCTTGTCCTACGGACTAAACCGTTCGGTTTATATAGATACCGGAGGGGGCTAGGGTTACACAGAGTCGGTTACAGAGAAGGTGATCTACACATCCGAATCGCCAAGCTTGCCTTCCACGCAAAGGAGAGTCCCATCCGGACACGGGACGAAGTCTTCAATCTTGTATCTTCATAGTCCAATAGTCCGGCCAAAGTATATAGTCTGGCTGTCCGGATACCCCCTAATCCAGGACTCCCTCACCGGCCACCATGATGAACATTACCTAGATCTGTCATCGTGCCACACGTAGGAGATAGCGCATGTGACCGCCCTGGCCCTAGAGCCGGAGCGGACTGCGTCGTTCGAAGACAGGAAGCTTAACCCCGCCACGGAGGCCACAGACTGCGCTCGAGCCGCACATAGACCCAACATCGAGCTAGTCCTGTGTCACCGGGACCTGGGACTCGTCTCCGGCCACGGGTTCCAGACCGCGTGCATCCGCATCCGTCGAACCGGATTGGGCGCCGGTCTTGGAGTTCAGCTCCGCGGACATCTTCCAGCACTCGCCTTTTGGCGACGTGTTAAACTCGTTAAAATCCCTCTCCTTATCGGGGGACTCTCGGTCGAACTATGTCTGGCTCGAATGGGAAGTGGACGACAAAGAACTTCGTTTCCCACCCACCACCCACTTTATGGCCATTGTCGATGACTTAACCGACATGCCTGACTACGACTCCGAAGACATCGACGGTATGGACGATGATGTCGGAGATGAGAAGGAACCACTGCCTACAGGGCATTGTATAGCCACCTCCTCGTACGACATATACATGGTGGATACACCCAAAGAAAACCATGACGACAATGAAAATCTAGTCGAGGATAAACCTCCTGAGATACAGCAAAAGCACCGACGTCAGCGGCGCCGCTCTAAGCCATGCCGTAGTAAAAACAGCAATACCGTCATAGGAGAAAATAACACTCCGGACGACGCCGAAAACAATGAAGATCCCGTTGAGCTAACCTCCGGGCAGGAGGAACAGGAGGATGGGCGAGTCAGCCCTGGCGAACAGGCCGTGAACGAAGACTCGGAGGATAGCAACAACCTTCCACTCTCCGAGGACGAGGTGAGCCTCGGTGACAAAGATTTCATCATGCCTGAGGAGCGCGCCGAACAGGAACGCTTTAAGCGTCAGCTAATTGCCACTGCAAGAAGCCTAAGAAAGAAGCAGCAGCAGCTTCAAGCTGATCAAGATCTGCTCAATGAAAGATGGACTGATGTCCTGGCAGCCGAGGAATATGGCCTCGAGCTCCCAACCAAAAGCTACCCGAAGCGCAAATTGTTACCACATTTCGATGACAAGGCACTGGAGCCCATCCTGCCAAGGTACAATGCGGCTGACCGACCACCACATGGCCGGGACAAAGCGGCACCTCGAGTCGAACACCAGCCCGCACTGCCTCGCCGAACGAACAGAAATACAACAGCTCAGGTATATACACATGACCTGCGGCGCGACTTGGAAAACGGAGTAGGTCAGACAAGATCAATCTATGGATCACGGGGGAGTGCCCAGACGCGCGACGATGGCCATCCGGCTGAATGTGACAAACATAATCACATCCGGGCCGAAAACCGCAGACGAACTCCATCCGAGCTACGTCACGACTTGGCCCAATATAGAAGCGCCACACACCCCCTTTGCTTCACTGACGAAGTAATGGGACATGATTTCCCAGAAGGGTTTAAACCCATGAACATCGAATCATATGATGGCACAATAGACCCCGTGGTATGGATTGAAGACTTTCTACTCCATATTCATATGGCCTGCGGTGATGATCTTCACGCCATCAAATACCTCCCGCTCAAACTCAAGGGACCAGCTAGGTACTAGTTGAACTGTCTGCCCAAAAACTCCATTGGCAGCTGGGAGGACTTGGAGGACGCCTTCCTCGACAACTTCCAAGGCACATATGTCTGACCTTCGGATGTCGATGACTTAAGTCCCATAATCCAACAGCCCGGAGAGTCAACCAGGAAATTCTGGAGTAGGTTCTTAACTAAAAAGAACTAGATCGTCGACTGTCCGGACGTCGAATCCCTAACGGCCTTTAAGCACAGCATCCGCGACGAATGGCTGGCCAGACACCTCGCCCAGGAAAAATTGAAGTCAATGTCAGCCCTTACGGCACACGACCTACTTCTGTGCGGGCAAAGATAGCTGGCTAGCCCGTAGCAACAACAATACAAGCGAACCTGGCACTTCTAAAGCCAAAAACAGCAACGGCAAGCCCCGACCCAATAGACATAAGCATCTAAACAACGGTGATAACACCGAAGACACGGCGGTCAACGCCGGATTCAGTGGCTCTAAGTCCGATCAACAGAAGAAGCCATTTAAGAGAAATAATCTGGGCCCGTCCAGTCTGGACCGCATACTAGATCGACCATGCCAAATCCATGGCACTCCTGATAAATCAGCCAATCATAACAACAGGGAATGTTTGGTCTTCAAACAGACCGGCAAGTTAAACACCGAGAATAAGGAGAAAGGGTCACAAAGCAATGACGATGACGAGGAACCCCGACCACCGAACACATGGGGACAGAAGAAATCCCCCCCCCCCGAAGTCAAAACAGTGAACATGATATACGCCACCCATATCCCCAAGAGGGAGCGCAAGCGTGCACTTAGGGACGTCTACGCGATGGAGCCAGTCGCCCCAAAGTTCAACCCATGGTCCTCCTGTCCGATCACCTTCGATCACAGGGACCATCCGACCAGTATCCGTCATGGAGGTTCAGCCGCACTGGTCCTTCACCCAATTATTGATGGATTCCACCTTACGCGAGTCCTCATGGATGGTGGCAGCAGCCTGAACCTGCTCTATCAGGATATAGTGCGCAAAATGGGCATCGATCCCTCAAGGATCAAGCCTACAAAAACCACCTTTAAATGTGTCATACCATGTGTAGAGGCCTGCTGTATGGGCTCAATCACATTGGAAGTGTTCTTCGGATCCCCGGATAATTTTCGAAGTGAAGAGTTAATCTTCGACATCGTCCCCTTCCGCAGTGGCTGTCATGCACTGCTTGGACGAACCGCATTCGCTCGATTCAATGTGGTGCCGCACTACGCCTACCTCAAGCTCAAGATGCCCGGACCACGCGGTGTAATAACGGTTAACGGAAATACAGAACGCTCCCTCCATACTGAGGAGCACACTGCGGCCCTTGCAGGAGAAGTACAGAGTAGCCTTTTTTGGCAGAACCTCAATTCGGCAGTAAACACTACAAAAAAAGACACATCCGTGACATTTTGGATCGAATGATATATTTTTTCTGTCATACTTATGACACTTCTATGACGATAATTGTGACAAAACCCGGTATCATTATAGATGTGGTGGGCTCCTACTTCTATGACAAAAAATCATGATAGAAAATGGGTTTTTCGGACTGGGCGGGCAGGAGACACAGCTGCACGACATTCTTTGGGCCGTCCATGACGGAAAAAACCGTGGAAGAAGCGAGTGCAAGGAAAATATCGGGGTGTTCCCGGTTACGGTGGGTGGTCGGGGCCGAGCAATGCACGGAGGTTTGCGCGTTTATCTCATACACGCACACGCGTGGGTGCGAGGCATTGGGCTCTAACTGAACCCGAGCGAGGCGTTCGGCTACTAAACCCGAGCGATTGCAGGGCAGGCTACGCGTTACTGAACCAGAGCGATCAATCGATGGCTGTTAACTAAACCCTATCGAGCAATTCCTTTGCTACTGCTGCTAACTGAAGCCGATCGATGATGCCTCTAGATGAACAGTGAGTGTTGTAGGAGGGTTTGGATGAACAGTTTCCAGTGGGGGTGGATGAACAGGACCCCCTGGTGTTGCCTTTGGATGAACAGGACCCCGATCAATCGAGCTGGCTGGGGCTGGATGAACAGGACCCTGTGGAGGGCTGGATGAACAGGACGGCCCCGTGGAGGGCTGGATGAATAGTAGATGGTGGAGGGGTGGATGAACAGTAGCCCGTGGAGGGGTGGTTGAACAGGATCACGTGGAGAGGGCTAGTTGAACAGTAGCCGGTGGAGTAGCGCGCGGTGGAGGCTGGATGAACAGGAGCCCGTGGATGAACATTCACAGGTGGAGGGTGGAGGAGGTCGACAGTGGATGAACAGTAGCCCGTGGAGGCTGGAGCAGGTCGACAGTGGAGATGAACAGTATCCTGTGGAGTCCCGTTTTGCGGTACGCCACACCCCTCCCGATGAACAGGACCCCCGTTTTGACCGTAACGCTCCAACACAAGTCTATTTCCTCCGTTTTGTGGTACGCCACACCCCTCCCGATCAATAGGACCCCGTTTCGACCGTAGGAGGTCCAACACAAGTCTGTTTCCTCCGTTTTGCAGTACGCCAGACCCCTCCCTATGAACTGGATCCCGTTTCGAATGTGGCCGGTCGAACACAAGGCCGTTTCCTCCGTTCTGTAGTACACCAGGCCTCATTTCCATCTGTTGTTCCGTCCAAGCCAGTTGTCTCCCACGCGTTCCGCTGCCTTCCGATGAACACGACGCATTCTATTACCTCCCAATGAACACGACGCATTCCATTGTCTCCCCCTGAACACGATAACGACGAAGTTTCTCCGTTCCGACCCAGCCATGTACACGAGCCCTGGCCATACGTATGCGCGAGTAGGCGTTCGAGACCCCGCCCGTATGTATGTACGTGGCCGTATTTTCTTTCTTGCACCCTGGCCGATGTACGTATGTGTACATGCTACGTGCGCGCCTCTACTACGACACGTGCATGCCTCTACATCGACCAGTATGTACATACACATTCGCGACCAGAATGACAACGCTATGTATGCTTCGACCAGGTGGCTCCCGACTGTCAGGCACTTCCTTGCATGCGAAGATGTAGCTGGTGGGTCCCAGCAGTCAGGGGGGCAAATCGTGTTTTTTTGCCCGGACGCACTTCCTTGTGTGCGAAGATGTAGCTGGTGGGTCCCAGCAGTCAGGGGGGAAACGTTTTTTCGTGAAATATGGTGGACCGTCCGATGGGTCCCTGCTGTCTGGTGGAGGAATAATTATTTTGCACGTAATAAGGAGGCACTTCCTTGCGGCCGCCGTGGACCCAGTTGTCAGCCTCTCCATGTACAGTACTCTTCCGATGGAAGTCGTTCCTAGACCACGTTGACCACGCCGCGCCGAGAGCACCAGGGCAGTGGACGATGGAGAGGCCTAGGAAGGGGACAACATGGAGCCGGGGAAGACGCGGCAGTGCAAGCCTGCGCGGAGAGGAGTACGAGGGTTGACTGGTTCGGCTGCAGTGTCAGGCTTCCGATGACTCTCATTTGTTGACCACGTTGAACCCACCGTGCCGAGCGCACCAAGGCCGGTGGACGACGGAGAGGCCCTAGACTGGAACGACCCGGAGATGGGAAAGACGTGGTAGTGGAATCGCAGATGGAGAGGAGTGGGAAACTTGACTGGTTTGGGTGCGCGGCAGCACAGCCACCCACGGGAGATAGGAGCAAGAACAGAGGTTGAAGAAGAAGCACGGCTGTTGGATTAACATCCAACGGTCCAGCTACTAGAATCATTTGTTGATTAAGTTGACAAAGCCCTGCGTACACGTCTGCTTAGTAGGCCCACAAGTTAGCCACCAAATCTGCCGGGTCCCAGATGTCATCCGAAATCAGTCCCACAGCCCAGACACGTGAAATCCTCCTTCTACCCCTCAGCCGGAAATGAAGCTCCACGTCGCGGTGTCAAAACCGGTTGGGGTACGCTGGTAACTTATCCTACATTTAAAACAAACGCGTCCCTAAGCTTGACTCCCCCCTCCCTTCCCCTTCGCCCCCCCCCCCATTCGTACACCGAGGCTGCCAAAACCCGTGAAACCCATGCTCCTCCATCAGCCTCCCGATCGCCGCCCAGCCCGAGACTTCCCCGACTACGTCGTCCACCGCAACAGCTCGCCGTCCCTCATCCACCGCATTGGATGAGGATCCCTCGTTGATCTCGTCGTCCCGACGGATCAGCCGCCCTGTCCTCCACCTCCAAGGATCTGCCCCAATGTTCGCCTCGTCTATCGCGCCACCTCAATCCCCACTCTTGACCAGCCCCATCGGAACTGCAGCAGCCTCACCAATTCCTCCGATGAAGCCGAGGCCAACTCGGCGCCAACAAGGAGGTTCTGCACTCACCGCTGCATTTTATATTTTAATCGATCTCACGGGGCTGTCGGTGCTCGATACCGAGCAGCCATGGAGGGTCTCCATCGACGGTGTCGTCGCCAGCCACATCATCCACGATGTCTCTCCCCCATGTCGTTGCTTCCTCGACGGCGACTTCCACACTGCACTAGCTGCAGCTGCTCCAGCTCTCGCTCGCGTTGCGGCTCTGTTCTTGCTATCGGTTGCGCTGCTGCACTGCTCTTGCTTTCGTTTGTGCTGATGCTCTGCTCTTGCTCTCGCTCGCACTGCTGCACGACCTCCGGCAGCTATAGGAGTTGCTGCTTTAGCACTCGCTCGTGGTGCTACTGCATGACTTGCTCTCTGCTAGTGCGTTACCTGCTCGAGCGTCTGCTGATTTTGATCATTGCTTCTCTACTACTAGTGCTCGAACGCCCTAAACATCTATTGCAATGCTCTTCTACTAGTTCAATCAGTTTTGATAGTAAAATCCAGTTTCAACTGTAAAGTTCAATTTCTTCAGTTAAGTTCAGAGTGAATAGTACTTACAGCATCTGTCGGAGCGGCCGTGGCGCAGCTGATGCGTTTTACATCTAGGACTTTTTGGTGATGTATTTTACATCATTTATTGCAGATGATATTAGAGTCCCACTTCAGATTACCGTTGTCTGTCTTGTCCTACTTCCGCCTCACCGATGTACACCTCACCGGAGCTGCTCCAATGACGGAACCATCCATCACAGCGGAGCAGTACCCTCGGCGCCGTTTCCAGAGGCCTCAAATCTTCTTCCCCGCCTCCGACAGTCACACCAGTATCACCATCCTCCATGTCCAACCCAATGATGCTGAGGTCCACAAGGCTATGCCAAAGAGGTTGTACACTCATCGCATCACTTTGTTACTCTGCATTCATGTCGATCCCTCAGGGATCCTTTGCTATGGAACTACTATTCGTGCATTCGGTTAGAAGGAGTGGAACAAAGCAAAACTGGAGGATTTTTTTCCTTTGGTGTCTCTTTCGAAGAAAAAATGTAAGAATTTTAATATTCACCTGGACGTCCTTTTCAAATTAATATGCATGAAGAACAGAACTAATTGCATTACTGGCATAATAAGATTCTTATTTTTTTCATTTTCACGTCGTTTGACTTTAATTTGACCACATTTCTCCATTCCTGTGTTCTTCATATTCATGTGAACCAAACACCCAGGTTGACTAAAATCCTATGTTTCCAAATTCTCTGTTTTGCACGTGCATTCCTATCCTATTCCTGTGGTTTTCCTGTCACTGCGTTTATAGAATCCTCCAATTCCAAGGAGCCCTTACAGATTTACTTCATTTTCAGATAAGCGCCAAAGAAAACTCTTTGTGTTATGTCCTACTCCTGATGTGCCGTCATCTACCCCACCTGAGGTTTACCATCGACAGAAGCGTTCACTGCAGCAGAGATCCCCCCTGCAGACTTTCTTTCGCCGCCTCAGGACACCTTCCCCGTTGCCGGCAGCCATGCCAACTGCATTACCATCATTGACTGAGCAGATGAACCTGAGGACTACACAGTTCCAGAAGAGAGGTCGCAGTCTTTCGTGTTTGCTTACGTTATACATCGGTTATTATTACCGGCTACTTTATCGTTCAAACTTGAGTTTTAAAATGCACATGGGTCTCATATCGAGGCATCAACGAATAGTATCTGCCTACTATCTGGTTCATCTGGGGTCTTCTATTTGGTTCATGTTGGGTGGGCAACAAACAATAGATGATCCAGTGTCTATCTTTTTAAACTGAAGCTATAATCTACCTGCTATCATTAGTTTTGGATCCATCCACTCGTTTGCTACCATCAGTCTTGATTTTTGCATGCACCCCTTAGGCCTTACAAAATCTAACTATTTTTTTATTATGCATGTCGGATATTGTAAACAATCGTACTGAATATGTAGAGAAAAAGAGAAGACCGTTCCGTGGGAATATAATGTCATGCAGATGCCGCTCCATGGTTGGCGAAGTGCCCCCCCCCCCTCCTGCATTTCCAGATTGTATTCCAGAGGAAGATAACTGTTCAGATGGGGATTCAGAAGCAGCCGACCACGCCTGTTTACCACCTGAGGTGTTTGCTCTAACCTGGCATGCTGATGTTGGTCATATCATGCATATGGCGCCTCGCATTGCTTACATTATACATCTTATATGTCATCAGCTTAGTTTAGATATGCTTTGTGTGAATGCCACCTGTTTGGTTTCTATATCATGCTCCCACCATTCCTAAATATTTGTCTTTTTAGAGATTTCAACAAGTGACTACATATGGAACAAAATGAGTGAATCTACACTCTAAAATATGTCTATATACATCCGTATGTGGTAGTCCATTTGGAATCTCTAACAAGACAAATATTTAGGAATGAAGGGAGTATATGGGAATTATGCAATGTCATCTTCTTTAGTCAGGCATCATATACGTGAATCATGCAATGCCATCCTGTTTAGCCAGTCATCATATATGTGAATTGTATCGTGCCATATTTTTTTCCATAATGTATTCCATTTGTCAACAATGTTTATACATTCATCTACTCTTCCTGTGCATCAGCCATTTGAGTCGGTCTTGGGAAAATCTGGAGTGAAAACCCCGTTCTTCACAAAAGGCAGTGCTACCCGTCGATGCAGATAGAACCATGGTTGTACTGGCCCACAAACTAGCCCCACCACACATAGTTGAGACTCTTCCAGATTGCACACTTACACCGTTGGTCAGAGAACCAGCTACAACCCATCTAACCGCAACCCCAGCGGATAGTAACCCACTTCTAGTTGACAAAGCACCATGTCCACCACAGAGTACCCCCACACAAGTAGTTTGTAAAGCTACTACAGTGCCCAAAGCATGAAGACCACCACAGCTAACCCAAACTCCACGTTTAAAGCAGAAGAGCAACTGTTCTCAGGTCAGATTCCGTAGCTATGGTCCATACTCCTTTGTTGTTGCATCACTGTATTTACTCATACCAACTACTACCGAATTTGAAGGATCCAATTGAAACTCCAATGGCGCAACAGGTATGTTTTAAACCTATTTCTTTAACTGGATTGCTGTTCTAACTTCTTGCTCTATGTTGATTTCAGTTTAAGTTGTATAAAAAGTTATGTTCTCATGTGATGCACATTACAAGTGTTGCCAATGTTGTGTAGTTTCCCACACTTATATTATGTCTATGCTGCTATGTCTTAAAAATATATGAGTTGAACTATGTCTCTATCTTGATTAGGCAACATAAACTAGAATGATATGGACAATACAGTGACCATAGTACATAGATATATGTTTGTTTCATGCTGTTATCTGATACGTGTCCAACGTATCTATAATTTTTTATTGTTCCATGCTATTATATTACCCCTTTTGGATGTTTATGGGCTTTATTTTACACATTATTATCCTTTTTGGGACTAACCTACTAACCGGAGGCCCAGCCCGTATTGCTGTTTTTTTGCCTATTTAAGTATTTCGAAGAAAAGGAATATCAAACGGAGTCCAAACGGAATGAAACCTTCGGAAGTGTGATTTTTGGAACGAACATGATCTAGAGGACTTGGAGTGCAAGTCAATAAGAAGCCAAGGCGGCCATGAGAGGGTAGGGCACGCCCCCCTGTCTCGTGGGCCCCTCGGGCGGCCACCAACATACTTCTTCCTCCTATATAAGCCTACGTACCCCGTAAACATCGAGGGAGCACCCGAAACACAATTTCCACCGCCGTAACCTTCTGTATCCGCGAGATCCCATCTTGGAACCTTCGCTGGCGCTCTGTCGGAGGGGGAATCGACCACAGAGGGCTTCTACATCAAAACCATAGCCCTTCCAATGAGTTGTGAGTAGTTTACCACAGTCCTTCGGGTCCATAATTATTAGCTATATGGCTTGTTCTCTCTTTTTGGATCTCAATACAATGTTCTCCCCCTCTCTTGTGGAGATCTATTCGATGTAATCTCTGTTTGCGGTGTGTTTGTTGAGATCTGATGAATTGTGGATTTATGATCAAGTTTATCTATGAGAAATATTTGAATCTCCTCTGAATTCTTTTATGTATGTTTGAGTTATCTTTGCAAGTCTCTTCGAATTATCAGTTTGGTTTGGCCTACTAGATTGATCGTTCTTGCCATGGGAGAAATGCTTAGCTTTGGATTCAATCTTGCGGTGTCCTTAGCCAGTGACAGAAAGGGTTGCAAGGCACGTATTGTATTGTTGCCATCGAGGATAAAAAGATGGGGTTTATATCATATTGCATGAGTTTATCCCTCTACATCATGTCATGTTGCTTAATGTGTTACTCTATTCTTTGTGAACTTAATACTCTAGATGCAAGCAGGAGTCGGTCGATGTGTGGAGTAACAGTAGTAGATGCAGGCAGGAGTCGGTCTAGTTGTTGCGGACGTGATGCCTATATACATGATCATGCCTAGATAATCTCATAACTATTTGCTTTTCTATCATTTGCTCGACAGTAATTTGTTCACCCACCGTAATACTTATGCTATCTTGAGAGAAGCCTCTAGTGAAACCTATGGCCCCCGGGTCTATCTCTTATCATATTTGCTTCCAACCTACTTTTATTTGCATCTTTACTTTTTGCATCTATATTATAAAATACCAAAAATATATTTATCTTATCATACTATCTCTATTAGATCTCACTTTTGCAAGTGGCCGTGAAGGGATTGACAACCCCTTTATCGCGTTGGTTTCGAGTTCTTGGTTTGTTTGTCTAGGAGCGTGGGACTTTTGAGGAGCCTCCTACTGGATTGATACCTTGGTTCTCAAAAACTGAGGGAAATACTTACGCTACTATTGCTGCATCACCCTTTCCTCTTCAAGGAAAACCAACGCAAGCTCAAAACGTAGCAAGAAGAATTTCTGGCGCCGTTGCCGGGGAGGTCTTCGCTCAAGTAAAGACATACCAATTACCCATCACAAACCTATCTCCCTCGCATTTACTTTATTTGCCATTTGCCTCTCGTTTTCCTCTCCCCCACTTCACCCTTGCTGTTTTATTCGCCCTCTCTTTCCCAACCTCCTCCTCTCTTTTTCGCTTGCCTATTTCTATTTGCTTGTGTATTGGATTACTTGTTGCCATGGCGCAAGATAATACCAAATTGTGTGATTTCTCGAATACCAATAACAATGATTTCCTTAGTACTCCGATTGCTCCTCTTAATGATGTTGAGTCTTGTGAAATCAATACTGCTTTGCTGAATCTTGTTATGAAATATCAATTCGCCGGCCTTCCTAGTGAAGATGCCGCTACTCATCTAAACAACTTTGTTGATTTGTGTGATATGCAAAAGAAGAAGGATACGGATAATGATATTGTTAAATTGAAGTTATTTCCATTTTCACTAAGAGATCGTGCTAAAGTTTGGTTTTCGCCTTTGCCTAAAAATAGTATTGATTCTTGGACCAAGTGCAAAGATGCTTTTATCTCTAAGTATTTTCCTCCCGCTAAGATTATCACTCTTAGGAACGATATTATGAATTTTAAACAACTTGATCATGAGCATGTTGCCCCATCTTGGGAAAGAATGAAATTGATGATTCGCAATTGCCCTACTCATGGTTTGAATTTATGGATGATCATACAAAAAATTTATGCCGGTTTGAACTTTGCTTCTAGAAATCTCTTAGATTCGGCCGCGGGAGGCACATTTATGGAAATCACGTTAGGAGATGCTACAAAAATTCTTAATAATATTATGGCAAATTATTCTCAATGGCACACTGAAAGATCTTCTAGTAAAAAAGTGCATGCTATAGAAGAAATCAATGTTTTGAGTGGAAAGATGGATGAACTTATGAAATTGTTTGCTACTAAAAATACTCCTATTGACCCCAATGATATGCCTTTGTCTACTTTGATTGAGAATAATAATGAATCTATGGATGTGAATTTTGTCGGTAGGAATAGTTTTGGAAACAATGCTTATAGAGGAAACTTTAATTCTAGACCGTTCCCTAGTAATTCCTCTAATAATTATGGAAATTCCTACAATAATTCTTATGGTAATTTTAATAAGATGCCCTCTGATTTTGAGAATAGTGTGAAAGAATTTATGATTTCTCAAAACAATTTTAATGCCTTGCTTGAAGAAAAATTGCTCAAAGTTGATGATTTGGCTAGGAACGTTGATAGACTTTCGCTTGATGTTGATTCTCTTAAACTTAGATCTTCTTCCCCTAAGCATGATATCAATGAGTCTCTCAAAGTAATGAGAATTTCCATTGACGAGTGCAACAAAAGAACCACTAGATTGCGTGATAAGAAAGATAGCTTTATAAAGGCGTGTTCCTCTAGTTTCCATGAAAATAATGATGAAGATCTTAAAGTTATTGATGTGTCCCCTATTAGATCTTTGTTTTTCAATATGAATCTTGATAATTATGGGACTGAAGATGAGTTAACTTTACCTAGAAGGCGTTCCAAAAATTCGGAGTTTTTAGATCTTGATGCTAAATTTGGTAAAAGTGGGGTTGGAGAGGTCATGACTTTAAATAGCATTGAACCCACTATCTCAGATTTCAAGGAATTTGATTATGATAATTGTTCTTTAGAAGGTTGTATTTCCTTGTTGCAATCCGTTGTTAATTCCCCACATGTTTATAGTCAAAATAAAGCTTTTACCAAACATATTGTTGATGCCTTGTTGCAATATGATGATGAAAAACTTAATTTGGAAATTTCTATACCTAGAAAACTTAATGATGAGTGGGAACCTACCATAAAAGTTGGAATTAAAAATCATGAGTGTTTTGCTTTGTGTGATTTGGGTACTAGTGTTTCCACGATTCCGAAAACTTTATGTGATATTCTAGGTTTCCATGATCTTGATGATTGCTCTTTGAATTTGCACCTTGAGGATTCCACCATTAAAAAGCCAATGGGAAGGATCAATGATGTTCTCATTGTTGCAAATATAAATTTGGTGCCCGTAGATTTTATCGTTCTTGGTATAGATTGCAATCTTTCTTGCCCTATTATTCTTGGTAGACCTTTCCTTAGAACGATTGGTGCGATTATTGATATGAAGGAAGGGAATATTAGATTCCAATTTCCATTAAAGAAAGGCATGGAGCACTTTACAAGAAAGAAAGTCAAATTACCTTCTGAATCTATCATGCGAGCTACATATGAATTAAGTGCCAAAGATGGCACTACTTAGATCTATCCTCGCTTTTATGCCTAGCTAGGGGCGTTAAACGATAGCGCTACTTGGGAGGCAACCCAATTTTCTTTATGTTTCTTGTTTTGTTCCTGTTTAGTAATAAATTTTGCATCTACTTTCTGTTTAGATGTGTTTTATCTTTTAATTAGTGTTTGTGCCAAGTAGAACCTATTGGATGAACTATGATGATAGTTGATTTGATTCTGCTGAAAAACAGAAACTTTGCGCTCACGGGAAACAATTCAATAAATCACAGAAACGTGCTTTTGCATTGATTCTTTTTGCTTCTGATCAATAAACAAATTTTCCAGTATTTCCTATTTTGGTAGGATTTTTAGAGTTCAAGAAGTTTGCGTTAGTTATAGATTTCTACAGACTATTCTGTTTTTGACAGATTCTGTTTTTCGTGTGTTGTTTGCTTATTTTGATGCATATATGGCTAGTATTTAAGGGTATGAACCATAGAGAACTTGGAATACAGTAGTTTTAACACCAAAATAAATATAGAATGAGTTCATTACAGTACCTTATGTGGTGGTTTTGTTTTCTTTCACTAACGGAGCTTATAAGATTTCCTGTTGAGTTTTGTGTTGTGAAGTTTTCAAGTTTTGGGTAAAGTTTTTATGGACTATGGAATAAAGAGTGGCAGGAGCCGAAGCTTGGGGATGCCCATGGCACCCAAAGATATTCAAGGATAGCCAAAAGCCTAAGCTTGGGTATGCCCCGGGAAGGCATCCCCTCTTTCGTCTTTGTTCATTGGTAACTTTACTTGGAGCTATATTTTTATTCACCACATGATATGTGTTTTGCTTGGAGCATCGTGTATTATATTAGTATTTGCTTTTTAGTTTAACACAATCATCCTTCCTGTACACACCTTTTGGGAGAAGCCTACTTGATTAGAATTTGCTAGAATACTCTATGTGCTTCACTTATATCTTTTGAGCTTGATAGTTTTTTGATCTAGTGCTTCACTTATATCTTTTAGAGCATGGCGGTGGATAATTTTGAAGAAATTGCTAGTCTCTCATGCTTCACTTATATTATTTTGAGTGTGTTTTAGAACATCATGGTATTCGCTTTGGTTACAAATTTGGTCCTAGAATGATGAGCATCCAAGTTGGGTATAATAAAAACTATCATAGAAAGTGAATTGGATGCTATGATCAATTTGTTGCTTGATAATTGTTTTGAGATATAAAGGTAGTAATGCTAGGGTCATGCTAGTGGATAATTATGAAATTGAGAAATACTTTTGTTGAAGTTAGTAAGTCCCGTAGCATGCACGTATGGTAAAAGTTGTGTGACAAATTTGTTGCATGAGGTGCTCTTTTGATTGTCTTCCTTATGAGTGGCAGTCGGGGATGAGCGATGGTCTTTTCCTACCAATCTATCCCTCTTGGGGAATATGTAGTAGTACTTTGCTTCGAGGGCTAAGTAGACTTTTGCAATAAGTATATGAGTTCTTTATGACTAATGTGAGTCCATGGATATACGCACACTCATCCTTCCACTTTGCTAGACTCTCTTATTACCGCGCAACTTTTGCTGGTATTTAACCCATTATTTACCTTCCTCAAAACAGCCACCATACCTACCTATATGGCATTTCCATAGCCATTCCGAGATATATTTCCATGAAACTTTCCACCGTTCCGTTTATTATGACACGTTTCATCATTGTCATATTGCTCTTTGCATGATCATGTAGTTGACATCGTATTTGTGGCAAGGCCACCTTCATAATTTTCATACATGTCGCTCTTGATTCATTTCATATCCCGGTACACCGTCGGAGCCATTCACATAGAGTCATATCTTGTTCTAGCTTTGAGTTGTAATTCTTGAGTTGTAAATCCATAAAAGTGTGATGATCTTCATTATTAGAGCATTGTCTCAGTGAGGAAAGGATGATGAAGACTATGATTCCCCCACAAGTCGGGATGAGACTTCGGACTTTACAAAAAAAATGAGAAAGGCCAAAAAGAAAAAAAAAGAAAGGCCAAAGGAAAAAAAGAAAAAGAAAAAAATAAAAATGAATAAAATGAGAGAAAAAGAGAGAAGGGACAATGCTACTATCTCTTTTTCCACACTTGTGCTTCAAAGTAGCACCATGATCTTCATGATAGAGAGTCTTTTATGTTGTCACTTTCATATACTAGTGGGAATTTTTCATTATAGAACTTGGCTTGTATATTCCAATGATGGGCTTCCTCAAAATGCCCTAGGTCTTCGTGAGCAAGCGAGTTGGATGCACACCCACTTAGTTCTTTTTGTTGAGCTTTCATATATATTTAATAGCTCTAGTGCATCCGTTGCATGGCAATCCCTACTCACTCACATTGATATCTATTGATAGGCGTCTCCATAGCCCATTGATACGCGTAGTTGATGTGAGACTATCTTCTCCCTCTTTTTGTCCTCACAACCACCATCTTTTACCACCTAAGTGCTATGTCCATGGCTTACGCTCATGTATTGCGTAAGAGTTGAAAAGGCTGAAGCGTGTTAAAAAGTATGAAACAATTGCTCGGCTCGTCATCAGGGTTGTGCATGATGGGAGTAATTTGTGCAATGAAAATGAAGCATGGCCTAACTATATGATTTTGAAGGGATAAGCTTTCTTTGGCTATGCTATTTTTTATTGTTCCATGCTATTACATTATTATCATTTTTGGGACTAACCTACTAACCGGAGGCCCAGCCCGTATTGCTGTTTTTTTGCCTGTTTCAGTATTTCGAAGAAAAGGAATATCAAACCAAGTCCAAACGGAATGAAACCTTCGGAAGCGTGATTTTTGGAACGAACGTGATCCAGAGGACTTGGAGTGCAAGTCAAGAAGCAGTCGAGGCAGCCACGAGAGGGTAGGTCGCCCCCCCCCCCCTATAGGGTGCACCCCCCTGTCTTGTGGGCCCCTCGGGCAGCCACCGACGTACTTATTCCTCCTATATAAGCCTACGTACCCTGAAAACATCCAGGGAGCACCCGAAACACAATTTCCACCACTGTAACCTTCTGTATCCACGAGATCCCATCTTGGAGCCTTCGCCGGCACTCTGCCGGAGGGGGAATCGACCATGGAGGGCTTCTACATCAACACCATAGCCCTTCCAATGAGTTGTGAGTAGTTTACCATAGACCTTCGGGTCCATAGTTATTAGCTAGATGGCTTCTTCTCTCTTTTTGGATCTCAATACGATGTTCTCCCCCTCTCTTGTGGAGATCTATTCGATGTAATCTCTTTTTGCAGTGTGTTTGTCGAGATCCGACGAATTGTGGGTTTATGATAAAGTTTATCTATGAGAAATATTTGAATCTCCTCTGAATTCTTTTATGTAAGATTGAGTTATCTTTGCAAGTCTCTTCGAATTATCAGTTTGGTTTGGCCTACTAGATTGATCTTTCTTGCCATGGGAGAAGTGCTTAGCTTTGGGTTCAATCTTGCGGTGTCCATACCCAGTGACAGAAAGGGTTGCAAGGCACGTATTGTATTGTTGCCATCGAGGATAAAAAGATGGGGTTTATATCATATTGCATGAGTTTATCCCTCTACATCATGTCATCTTGCTTAATGCGTTACTCTGTTCTTTGTGAACTTAATACTCTAGATGCAGGCAGGAGTCGGTTGATGTGTGGAGTAATAGTAGTAGATGCAGGCAGGAGTCGGTCTACTTGTTGCGGACGTGATGCCTATATACATGATCATGCCTAGATAATATCATAACTATTCGCTTTTCTATCAATTGCTCGACAGTAATTTGTTCACCCACCGTAATACTTATGCTATCTTGAGAGAAGCCTCTAGTGAAACCTATGCCCCCCGGGTCTATCTCTTATCATATTTGCTTCCAATCTACTTTTATTTGCATCTTTACTTTTTGCATCTATATTATAAAATACCAAAAATATATTTATCTTATCATACTATCTCTATCAGATCTCACTTTCGCAAGTGGCCGTGAAGGGATTGACAACCCCTTTATCGCATTGGTTGTGAGTTCTTGGTTTGTTTGTGTAGGTGTGTGGGACTTTTGAGAAGCCTCCTACTGGATTGATACCTTGGTTCTCAAAAACTGAGGGAAATACTTACGATACTATTGCTGCTTCACCCTTTCCTCTTCAAGGAAAACCAATGCAAGCTCAAGACGTAGCAAGATTATCCTGTCCACCTTACTACTGAACGAGTTTGCCAAAATGAGTTTCGTATACTACAAGCTAAACCTGTGATGTGTCTGTTTGTTTCTCTTGTAGTATGCAAACATAATATTGGAGAAGAGCACCCCACAATGGTATAGAAAGCAATGTAGATAAGGTTCAAGATAGTGAGACAACCCTGTTGGTCTCCAAGAATAGTGACAAAAACAATCTTGTAGACAGTGAGCAAACCCCACAGTCCTGCGTTGATGTAGTGTTTGAGTTATTGGCCAGTACCACTGGCACAAGCTCTTCGAACTCGCTGCCTGAATCACTTCATCTTCTTCAGTCTTAGATACAAGCTGAAAGGCATCAGTCGGCTATGCCGCGGCAAGAAGCCGAAGGACTGAGGAAGTTGTCGGTGTCAAAACCGGCGGATCTCGGGTAGGGGGTCCCGAACTGTCAATCTAAGGCTAATGGTAACAGGAGGCGGGGGACACGATGTTTACCCAGGTTCGGGCCCTCTCTATGGAGGTAATACCCTACTTCATGCTTGATTGATCTTGATGATATGAGTATTACAAGAGTTGATCTACCACGAGATCGTAGAGGCTCAACCTAGAAGCTAGCCTATGATTATGATTGTTCTTGTCCTACAGACTGAACCCTCCAGTTTATATAGATACCGGAGGGGGCTAGGGTTACACAGAGTTGGTTACAGAGAAGGAGATCTACACATCCGAATCGCCAAGCTTGCCTTCCACGCAAAGGAGAGTCCCATCCGGACACGGGACGAAGTCTTCAATCTTGTATCTTCATAGTCCAATAGTCCGGCCAAAGTATATAGCCTGGCTGTCCGGATACCCCCTAATTCAGGACTCCCTCAATAGCCCCTGAACTAGGCTTCAATGACGATGAGTCCGGCGTGCGGATTGTCTTCTGCATTGCAAGGCGGGTTCCTCCTCCGAATACTCCATAGAAGATTTTGAACACGAGAATCGTGTCTGGCTCTGCAAAACAATTTCCACATACCACCGTAGGGAGAATAGTGTTTGAAAAATCAGATCTAAGGCTAGTGGTAACAGGAGGCTGGGGACACGATGTTTACCCAGGTTCGGGCCCTCTCGATGGAGGTAATACCCTACTTCCTGCTTGATTGATCTTGATGATATGAGTATTACAAGAGTTGATCTACCACGAGATCGTAGAGGCTAAACCCTAGAAGCTAGCCTATGGTTATGATTGTTGTTGTCCTACGGACTAAACCCTCTAGTTTATATAGACACTGGAGGGGGCTAGGGTTACACAGAGTCGCCTACAGAGAAGGAGATCTACATATCCGAATCACCAAGCTTGCCTTCCATGCCAAGGAGAGTCCCATCTGAACACGGGACGAAGTCTTCAAACTTGTATCTTCATAGTCCAACAGTCCGGCCAAAGTATATAGTCCGGCTGTCCGGATACCCCCTAATCCAGGACTCCCTCGGTAGACCCCGAACTAGGCTTCAATGACGATGAGTCCGGCGCGCAGATTGTCTTTGGCATTGCAAGGCGGGTTCTTCTCCAAATTCTCCAGAGTACCTGTTTGTAACGAGCAGTGTCTGGCTTCCCATCAATATTGCACTCCTCGGCTTCTGTGCTGCAATAATGGCCATCACCACGTGTCGAGCGAATGCGAGCAGTCGGAGCATTTTTACATTTGCCACCCTGACCATGTAAGTAAATTGTCTATTTAAAGAGACTGGGATCTTGAGATCCAAATCACACCATCCTTCCCCCGCGAGCATCCCTGAGAGCGTGCCCGGAAGAAACCATTCCATCATGGCCGGTCGTCGCAGCTCCTCCTCTCGCTCCCGTAGCACTAGGCTAGGCGACTGGGAGAAGTGTTCTGTTCCCCATAGCCGATTGGTAGAGTTGCAGACCCAGGGGTTTCTCCCGCCCGCATACAGGGTCCCCGTCCGAGCCGGACTTGCCACCTATAATGGCGGGGAGCAAGCGGAGAGTTTTCCCAACCCATCCAAGGGGGAGCGGGTATGCCTTGTCCCTTTTCTGCTGAGGAGGCTCGGATTTCCAATCCATCCATTCCTCCGCGGGCTCCTAGAGTTCTATGTCCTCCAGCTGCATCACTTCACCCCTGCCTGCATCTTGCACATCGCTGGCTACATTGCCTTCTGTGAGTTGTTTCTGGGCTGCGAAGCTCATTTCGAGCTATGGAAGAGGCTATTTTGCCTCGTACCCCATACTCAGGAGGGGTCAATATATCAAGTGGGCGGAACTGAAATATGGCACATCGTTGAGACCGGATACTTGTCTGGTACTCCGAAGAAGACATCCGAAGACGGGCCTTCGGAGTGGTTTTATATGGAGGGCGTCCCCCTTCCGGACCCTATTCGGATGGGCCTTCCTGAGTTTACCAATACCCCATTGAAGAAACGCCACAGCTGGCGCCCACGGAGCCCCCAGGAGGAAGATAACAGAGAGGTCCTTTTTCTGATGGACAGTATAAAGACACTGGCCAGATCAGGACTGACAATTATTGAAGTTATGTCAATATGCATAATGCGGGGGGTACAGCCACTTCAGTATTGGGGGAAACCCATGTGGCACTTCAATGGAGAAGACGACACCACCCGCTGCGGCCGTAAAGGTCCGGACTCCATCGCTGCTCTGGCGAAAATATTGTCCGACTTGTTCAAAGGAGAAGAAGAGGAGTTCATCCAGATTCAACCACGGGATGGATTCTCCATGTACAACCCCCCAAGCTGGGTGAGCTGCTACCTTTTATTCCAGCCTTTTTCCCGCATTCCTTATCACAAATATTTACCTCGCCAATTCCTAGCAGGAACTGTGAAGAGCCATGAGGGAGGTTCACAGCCCGTCTCCACATCCAGAGGACCCCGACAGGGCCCTCGACCCCGGACTTGAAGAAGATCCGAACACATTTGTGGAGCTCATCGACAGGAAATTTTATCAGTTAAGTTGTGATGGTGCCTTGGTGGCCATCATAGATGATTACCCTGGCCTACTCCCTGCATCACATATAAGTAAAACCAGAGTCCCAATTCACAAGAAGGATACCTTCTTTACACCTTACCCACCGTACTTGAACTGCGTTATACAGGGAAGGTCATCGGAACGCCGCGCCGAACCCGAGGTGACTCGTCAACAAGGAGCCCCGAGGCCAGGTCGGCTTAAAAGGAAGGCGGTTAGGACCGAGATGCCGTCGCAGAGGTATGATTAAAAAACCTGCTACGTAGTTATCGTCCTTTAAAATATAATACTATCCATGGCTCCCCAGCAGAAAAAACACTCACCGGACTACATCCGAAGAGCCTGCGGGTCATGCCTCCACCAGCCGGACTCCGAGACCAGACACTAGGGCGGAGGTTATCGCGGGGGAAAAGCCAGACAGTCCTCCTATAGAGGACGCAGATAGATTATCCGTTACGAATTCCGAAGTGGAGAGCGCCATGAATCACAGGCGCCGACGAGCCACATTACGCGGCGCTAATTTCTTTGAAGAGGCGTTCAACGCCTTCAACTCAGGGGACGCGTACATCCGAGCTGCTCAAGATGGCCTTGCCAGAGCTATGGACCGGTATGTAAAGGATATACACGTGAGAAAATTTGATAAGTATGTATATCAGTAGCCCCTGATACTTGAAACAGTTGGCACAACTGATTTAAGGATCAATTATGTGCATAGGTTCTTACAGAGAAAAATACCCAGCTATCTAAAGAGCTGGAAGAGTGCAAAGCCCAGCTACGGGCCGCAGTCGCCGGAATGGAGGAGTCCAAGAAGGCCTCGTCTGGTAACATTTGTCTTGATCAAAAAGGATGTACTGACATAAACCAGTTTAGTATTCGGCATGCGTGCAAATATAACAACAGATTCTATAGACAATCCCAGAGGTAATCCGGAGATCATATCGGAGGATGACCCTCATGTTCAACGACAGTTGAAGGCTGGCGAGCGTGTGCTTACAAAAGTTATACGGGAGAAGAATGATCTCCAGGACGCGAAGACCCGGCTGGACGTTGAATTAAAGGATGTCCGGGGCCAGCTTGTTGACTCCATGAAGGAGAATAAGTGGCTTCGACGCGGCATTTTTAGTAAGTGCTTGAACGAACCTTTAACTAGTTTGGTGAAGAAACACACTGACAGAATTATATCTATAGGTATGCTAACAGGTTGTCCCGGAGAGGAGATGCCCGGATCTGTAGGCGATCTTCTCCAAGAACTCTCATAGTTGCACGAGCAAATTCGGCAGGTGATGCAAGGTATTGCCCATGCCTTGTGTCCGTTTGCATCCCTTCCCGGAGGCATGGGAGAGCTTGTGGAGATGCTCAAGGGAGCGCAGAGGCGCTTCTGATTATGGAAGATATCGGCCTGCCGGCAAGGTGCAAGGGAAGCTTGGACCATGGTGAAGACGCGATACACAAAGGGTGACCCGAACCATATGGCCGAGGTCGGACCTGTAGGGCCAGATGGGAAAGAGATCCCGTCAGTCTGGTATATAACCAGGTAGCTATAGCCGCAAAGTATTCCCAACAGGATTGTAGGCTAGATAGCCTGTTGGATGGTATAGAAGAAGAATTCAGTCAGTTTAAGTGACTTTTATACTTCAAAGGACATATTTTGTCCCTAGCCGGATTGTAAATCATTTGTCTAGGCCGACCTTTTCGCTTCAACCTCTGGACCCGATATTCTGGAGTGTATCCGAATACCCGCGCAGTTATGTAAAAACCGGGATATGCGTGGAAACCTGGCGTAGGGGTCATAAGTGCTTGAACAGACAAGTACCCAACTAGCTATGTTATATTACATGGGTAGTAAGAAACATCTTCCAGGGAGAATAGTTCCATTAAGGGTTCCTTTCCCTGGGTGTGCATGCATTAAAGTGCATGTCCGAACTGCAAAAAATGACGCAGGATATAAACATCTGGGGGCATGTTTTGTAATAAGTAAAAGACATCTTTTATTCACCGACCGAATATTCCCTTAAGAACGCTAGCTTTTGGCTTCACCCAGTCTGAGGTACACATACGGCTGACCCGGCAGTAACAATCGCAGAGGTGCTCCCCTTATGCCCTAAACGAATTAACGAGAACGTAGGGCATAAACACAAGAGCAAGGCAACCCAGCTTGGCCAAAACTTAAGTCATATTGATGCATATAATGGTTAAAAGGGCACATATGGAGAAATGACGCATATGTGGTGGGCATAAAGACCAGAAGATAATTATGTTAGGCTTCTGTACAAGAAGCCCCCAGGTATATTGAGCACGCATAGTGCGGCAGGAGTGTGCCATCAAAGCATACTTGAAGCTTTTAAAGGTGTGTATATATAGAAGAGAGAGAGAGAGAGAGGGAGAGAGAGAGAGAGAAGATATATATAAAAAGGAAAACAGAGGTGAGGGGACAACCACAGAGTTCGGCACTAGGCGTAGAATCTTCGGAGTCTGGCCGCGTCCAAGGGTTCGGCTCAAGTAGATTATCTGATGCATCACGCAGACGGTATGCTCCTCCGGTGAGAACTTTGTCAATGATGAAGGGACCCTCCCACTTGGGCTTGAGCTTGTCCTTTTTCTTCTCCGGTAGGCGTAGAACGAGTTCGCCAACGTTATATGTTTTGGCCCGTACTTCTCTACTTTGATACCTCCGAGCCTGCTATTGATAAACTGTGGAACGGGCCTTCGCGACGTCCCGCTCCTCCTCCAAGGCTTCTAAACTGTCATGCCGATCTAGCTTGGCTTCTCTCTCTTCGTACATGCACACTCGAGGTCAGTCTTGAATGATATCGCAGGGTAGTGCTACCTCTGCGCCATACACCATGAAAAATAGTGTGTATCCGGTGGTACGATTGGGCGTGGTCCGTGATACGTCCATTTTGCATCATGCTTTTATGACAATATTTATTGCATTATGGGCTGTTATTTCACATTATGTCATGATACTTATGGCTATTCTCTCTTATTTTACAAGGTTTACATGAAGAGGGAGAATGCCGGCAGCTGGAATTCTGGGCTGGAAAAGGAGCAAATATTGGAGGCCTATTCTACGCAACTCCAAAAGCACTGAAACTCCACGGAATACCTTGAAATAAATAAAGAAAAATCGTCGCCAAAGATGAAGGCCAGGGGGGCCACACCCTGCTCACGAGGGTGGGGGCGCCCCCCCTGGGCGCGCCCCCCTACCTCGTGGGCCCCTGGTGGTTCTCCAACGCTCATCTTCTCCTATATGAAGTCTTTCGATGAGAAAAAAATAAGAAGCAACCTTTCGGGACGAGACTCCGCCGCCACGAGGCGGAACCTTGGCGAAACCAATCTAGGGCTCTGGCAGAGCTGTTCTGTCGGGGACACTTCCCTCCGGGAGGGGGAAATCGTCACCATCGTCATCACCAATGCTCCTCTCATCGGGAGAGGGCAATCTCCATCAACATCTTCACCAGCACCATCTCATCTCCAAACCCTAGTTCATCTCTTGCCTCCAAGTCCGGGATTGGTTCTAGTAGCTTGCTAGTAGTGTTGATTACTCCTTGTAGTTGATGCTAGTTGGTTTATTTGGTGGAACATCATATGTTTAGATCCTTTATGCACATTATTACCCCTCTGATTATGAACATGAATATGCTTTGTGAGTAATTACGTTTGTTCCTGAGGACAAGGGAGAAGTCTTTCTATTAGTAGTCATGTGAATTTGGTATTCGTTCGATATTTTGATGAGATGTATGTTGTCTAACCTCTAGTGGTGTTATGTGAACGTCGACTACATAACACTTCACCATTATTTGGGCCTAGAGGAAGGCATTGGGAAGTAATAAGTAGATGATGGGTTGCTAGAGTGACAGAAGCTTAAACCCTAGTTTATGCGTTGCTTCGTAAGGGGCTGATTTGGATCCATATGTTTCATGCTATGGTTAGGTTAACCTTAATACTTTTGTTGTAGTTGCGGATGCTTGCAATAGAGGTTAATCATAAGTGGGATGCTTGTCCAAGTAAGGGCAGTACCCAAGCACCGGTCCACCCACATATCAAATTATCAAAGTACCGGACGCAAATCATATGAGCGTGATGAAAACTAGCTTGACGATATTCCCATGTGTCCTCGGGAGCGCTTTTCCTATCATAAGAGTTTGTCCAGGCTTGTCCTTTTCTACAAAAAGGATTGGGCCACCTTGCTGCACCTTATTTACTTTTGTTACTTGTTGCTCGTTACAATTTATCTTATCACAAAACTATCTGTTACCACTTATTTCAGTACTTGCAGAGAATACCTTGCTGAAAACCGCTTATCATTTCCTTCTGCTCCTTGTTGGGTTCGACACTCTTACTTATCGAAAGGACTATGATAGATCCCCTATACTTGTTGGTCATCAGTCCGCAGCCCCCATAGTACAGAGTCGAGCTCCTTGACCCAGTGCGAATCAGATTCCTTCAAGGATTGCGCTAGTCTGGGTTTGATGCCGCTCATAATAAGACCATTTGCTCGTTCGACTTGACCGTTTGTTTGGGGATGATAGACAGAGGCATAATCTAACTTAATACCCATCTTGCCGCACCATGTTTTCACCTTGTCGGCTGTAAAGTTGGAGCCGTTATCAGTGACGATGTTGTGGGGGACACCGTAACGGTGTACGACTCCGGATATAAAGTGTATCACTAGTCCGGATTCGGGCGTTTTAACTGGCTTGGACTCTATCCATTTGGTGAATTTATCTACCATGACCAACAAGTATTTTTTCTTATGGCTTCCTCCTTTAAGGGGTGCAACCATATCGAGCCCCCAGACCGCAAAGGGCCAAGTTATGGGGATTTTTTGGAGAGCGGTAGGCGGCATATGGCTTTGATTGGCAAAAAGCTGGCAACCGATGCAATGTTGGACGAGGTATTGTGCGTCTGCTCGGGCTGTCAGCCAGTAGAAACCTGTACAAAAGGCCTTGCTTACAAGGGCCCGAGCTGCGGCATGGTGGCCGCCAAGTCCAGCATGAATTTCTGCCAAAAGTTGTTGTCCTTCCTCTTCGGAGATGCACCTTTGGAGCACTTCAGTCGCGCTTTTCTTGTAAAGCTCTCCCTCGTGGACTTTGTAGGCTTGAGAGCGTCGCGCAATGCAACGTGCCTCATTTTGATCCTCAGGGAGTTCCTGCCTATTTAGGTAGGCTAAGAAGGGTTCTGTCCACGGGGCGATTATAGCCATGATCACGTGGGCCGACGGTGTTATTTCAGTGGCGGAGCCTCCAATTATGTCAGAGTGTTCGGAGTCTAGGGTTGTCTTTGGATCCGGACTGAAATTGCCGGTCTCCCCTTCCCATACCATGGATGGCTTGAACAGCCTTTCTAGGAAGATGTTAGGTGGGACAGGGTCACGCTTAGCTCCAATGCGGGCGAGGATATCTGCCACTTGATTGTTTTCTCTTACCACGTGGTGGAATTCGAGCCCCTCGAACTGAGCTGACATTTTAAGAATGGCATTACGGTAGGCCGCCATTTTTGGGTCCTTGATGTCAAAGTCTCCATTTATTTGAGATATTGCGAGGTTCGAATCCCCACACACTTCTAGGCATTGGATGCCCATGGAGACCGCCATCCGAAGACCGTGCAACAGAGCCTCATATTCGGCTGTATTGTTGGAATCTGTGTATAGTATTTGAAGTACGTATTGGACTGTATCTCCTATTGGGGATGTCAGGACAACGCCCGCCCCTAGACCAGCCAGCATTTTAGAGCCGTCGAAGTGCATGATCCAGTTGGAGTACGCGCCATACTCTTTAGGGAGTTCGGCTTCCGTCCATTCGGCGACGAAGTCAGCCAGTACTTGCGACTTAATGGCTCGTCGTGGTTTGTATGTTATGTTGAATGGGAGGAGCTCGATAGCCCATTTAGCAATCCGTCCTATGGCATCACGGTTATTTATTATGTCATTGAGTGGTACTTCGGAGGCCACCGTGATTGAACACTCTTGAAAGTAGTGTCGTAGTTTTTGGGATGCCATGATGACCGCGTATGCTATCTTTTGATAATGTG
This sequence comes from Triticum aestivum, assembly GCF_018294505.1. NCBI lineage: Eukaryota > Viridiplantae > Streptophyta > Magnoliopsida > Poales > Poaceae > Triticum > Triticum aestivum. Next base: position 603,931,910 of record NC_057798.1, on the reverse strand, counting down.
GGTACCGTGACTTGCATGGAGTGAGGACAGTGGATACATAGTATACCGGATTTTGGAGCGGGAATTTATGTCCGTCCGTCTCTCATTCGACGACGAGCGCTGCTCTTACAACCTGATGTGTTGCAGCTAAATATAACAGCATGGGTTCACCAATACTTGGTGCAGCCAGGACTGGGTTGCTGGCCAAGAGGGCCTTTATTTCTTCCAGTCCGGCCATAGCCGCATCCGTCCACTCGAAGTGGTCGGTGCATCGAAGAAGGCGATAGAGAGGTAATGCCTTTTCTCCTAATCGGGAGATAAAGCGGCTTAAGGCAGCCATGCATCCAGCTAATTCTGGATTTGCTTGAGGTCTGTTGGGGTAGCCAACTATGAAAAAGCTTGGATTTTAGTCGGATTTGCTTCAATTCCTCTATTGGAGACGATGAAGCCCAAGAGCTTTCTGGCAGGTACGCCGAAGATGCATTTTTCCGGATTGAGCTTGATGTCATATGTTCAGAGATTGTCGAACGTAAGCCTCAAGTCATCTATTAAGGATTCGACATGTCTGGTCTTGATGACCATGTTGTCTACGTATGCCTCCACTGTTTTTCCGATTTGTGTTTCCAAGCATGTCTGAATCATGCGTTGATAGGTTGCACCGGTGTTTTTGAGCCCGAAAGGCATGGTGTTGAAACAGAAGGGGCCATATGGAGTGATGAATGCCGTTGTGGCTTGGTCGGACTCTGCCATCTTGATTTGATGGTATCCGGAGTATGCTTCGAGGAAACACAGTGAGTCGTGTCCTACGGTAGTGTCGATTATTTGATCGATGCGGGGTAGTGGGAAGGGATCCTTCGGGCAAGCCTTATTAAGGTCCTTGAAGTCGACGCATAGGCGCCAGGATTTATCCTTCTTTGGTACCATCACTAGGTTCGCTAGCCAGTCCGGATGTTTTATTTCTCTGATGAATCCGGCCTCAAGTAGCTTGGCTAGCTCTTCTCCCATGGCTTGTCGCTTAGGTTCTGAAAAGCGCCGAAGAGTCTGCTTGACCGGCTTGTATCCCTTTAGTATGTTTAGGCTATGCTCGGCCAGCCTTCATGGGATACCTTGCATATCTGAAGGATGCCAGGCGAAGATGTCCCAATTCTCGCGCAAGAACTCTTGCAGTGCGGCATCTATTGTGGGGTTCAGTTGTGTCCCGATTGATGTTGTTTTCGTAGGGTTCGTCGGGTGGACCTAGAATTTGACTATTTTGTCTGCTGGTTTGAAAGAGGTGGATTTGGGTCATTTGTCAAGTATCACATCGTCCATGTCCACTGTGGAGCGCAGAGCGGTTAGTTTCTCAGTTGTGAGGGCTTTGGATAATGCCTCAAGGGCTAGTGTGGCTGTTTTATTTTCAGCGCGGAGTGCTATGTTTGGATCACTAGCTAGAGTGATGATTCCATTGGGCCCGGGCATCTTGAACTTCATGTACCCATAAGGGGGTATAGCTTGAAAGCTCGTGAATGCATCCCGCCCTAAAAGGGCGTGGTATCCGCTACTGAACGGGGCCACTTGGAATATTATTTCTTCGGACCTATAATTCTCCAGCGTGCCGAATACCACATCCAGTGTGATTTTTCCCGCACATCGTGCCTCCCGACTAGGGATGATTCCCCTGAAGGTTGTGCTGCTTTGCTCAATGCGGCTCTTGTCTATTTCCATCTTGTTAAGAGTCTCCTCGTAAATGAGGTTTAATCCGCTGCCGCCATCCATGAGCACTTTAGTAAGCCGGAACCCGTCCACCATTGGACTAAGGACTAATGCGGCTGGTGCCCGAACTGTTCGGAATTGAGGTTCGTCACTGGCATTGAAAGTTATAGTCGTGTCGTTCCATGGATTTATTGCTGCAACATGGCAGACTTCGGCGAGGCTGCGGAGTGCTCGCTTATGCCTGTTATTTGAGGCGAAAGTCCCAAAGACTGTCAGTACTGTATAGTTAACCTCCGTGGGATGGAGCTCTGCGGCATTGTTAATGAGGAGATCGCCTCTCTTGGCCACCTGCCGGAGTACCCAACATGCTCTAAGGCTGTGTGTTGGTAAAGTATCCGGTGTGCTGTGAATTTTGCATGGCCCATTAAGCCATCCCTCCAGTACGGTTCCACGCCCTGTGAAGGGCTTTGGCTTCTTTGTGATTGGATTGGGTGGCTTGTGGGAGCGCACCCTTTTAGTTCGGACGAGGGATTTAGTGAGAGACGGAGGATCCCAGAATTTTGTTTGGGTTTTCCAGGCGCTTTCCATCGCGCACTACTTCTGTACTAAGGTCGCCAAGTCAGCAAAGTGTACTATATCACGGCGACTTATGGCGTTGAGAATTCCCTTGTCCGTGCAATTTGTGCAGAAGAATGAGATTGTGTCTTCCTCGCGACAGTCCTTAACCTTGTTCATTACAAGGAGGAATCTAGCCCAGAAGTGATGTAATGTCTCTTGGGGCTCTTGTCTAATGTGGGAAAGATCACTTGTATCTGGGTGGGTGGGTAGATTTAAGTCCGAACCCTGACACGATCTGAAACCTAGGGGCGGAGGAGTTTCCGAGCATGGCAGCTCAGACTCCAAGATGTTGCCTAATTTTCCTGGCCCGCTGCCCGATTCTAAGTTCGGATCCTGGGCCATGTCCTCCCATAGACGGGTATCCGGCTCAGAGAGATTGGGAATCCAGACATAGTTCGTCCTCAGAATAGAGGAAGAATCGTTGCATTGTTACTCCACCCCCACTATCTGATGGGTGACCGGCAAAGAGTTAATTTCCCTTTGGTCGGGTTTAAGCCCAATTCGATCATAGTCCGTAGCGACTTTCGGGGCGGCGATGCGATCCAAGAGCTCGTTCAGCGAGGAGAGCTCTATTGGATCCATCTGCTCGGCGAATTCCGAGCTAGCGTGGAGGCTGTTCTTGATGACCTGAGAAGTCATCGTCGGCGTGGAGGCCGAACGGGCGGTCATGACGAAGCCGCCCAGCCGGAGTGTCTGGCCTACAGCTAGGGTTCCTCCAGAGGTGATGTTGTCCTTGACAACAAGGCGAGCCATCAAACCTTATCGCGGCGGCACAGTGGAACTCTCAATGAAAGCACCAATGTCGGTGTCAAAACCGGCGGATCTCGAGTAGGGGGTCCCGAACTGTGCGTCTAAGGCTAATGGTAACAGGAGGCTGGGGACACGATGTTTACCCAGGTTCGGGCCCTCTCGATGGAGGTAATACCCTACTTCCTTCTTGATTGATCTTGATGATATGAGTATTACAAGAGTTGATCTACCATGAGATCGTAGAGGCTAAACCCTAGAAGTTAGCCTATGGTTAAGATTGTTGTTGTCCTACGGACTAAACCCTCCGGTTTATATAGACATTGGAGGGGGCTAGGGTTACACAGAGTCGGTTACAGAGAAGGAGATCTACATATCCGAATCGCCAAGCTTGCCTTCCACGCCAAGGAGAATCCCATCCGGACACGGGATGAAGTCTTCAAACTTGTATCTTCATAGTCCAACAGTTTGGCCAAAGTATATAGTCCGGCTATCCGGATACCCCCTAATCTAGGACTCCCTCAGAAGTCCCTACAGAAATCAGATGTGTACTTGTCAACAGCAAGCGCTGGAGGATTTAAGCGCCAAACAAGAGAAAGTTAATACGCTTGCTAAGCATCTTGCTAGCATTATGGGTACCTAGGATATTCTTTCTTGAGCTCTTCTGAAATGGTTTCAGTTCTGGACTTGTTTTGCTGTGGCGTTTATATGCTGCTTTGTTCCCTATATTTGGACTGGTGGCGAACTTTGATTCCCAGTGGATTTAATATGTGTAATAGCCGTGATAGCCTAGCGTAAGTTGCTTGCTTATTTATTTCCTTGTTGTCTTGTTTATTTGTTTGCTTGTAGTCAGTGCAGTTCTTTTTTCGCGGTTTGCTAGTGGCCGCAATAACCTATTTTTTAAAACTAGGCCACAATAACCATGGGCTACATATTTACTGTAGTGACACTGGGCCTCCTACCAGCCGTAGAAACAATGGGCCTTCTACGGGCCGTAGACACAATGGGCCTTCTACAGGCTGTATCGTCAATGGGCCTTACATGGGTCGTATGATCGATCAGCCAAACATGGGCCAATAACAGACTGCATTATAGCCGTAAATGGGCTAGAGTTGGAAGCGTCCGTTCATCGGCCGACCATAACGGGCCGTCGTTAATAGGTCGTATTTGATGACGCTATGAAAATGTCCCAACGTATTAACGGGCCACAAAAGGGTCGACTGTAACAACGGGCTGAATTTTGGCCCATAAGCAAAAATGACAGTAACGGGCCGTAAGTAACCGAATGCTGGAAATGAGCCCAAGAATAAATGGGCCCTGAGAAAGCCAAAAGATAACATGGGCTGGAAACGGCCCAATGGAATAATGGGCCGTTAATGGGTATAAAGTGATACACTATTCATTACGGGCCAGTTTCACCACGGGCCATTATTGGGCCAAGAGTTACAAAGGGCCTCATATGGGTCGAAAGATGTCATGGGCCATACATGTGCTGGAAGTTAAAACGGGATGGAGTCATATTGGACGGCTCTGATGACGCTACTAGGCCTAATTCGGATAGGCCGTAACGGGCCCTGTGTTAATGGGTTGTAAATGGGCTATATGCGAATAGACTGTTACCAGGCTTTCCGTGGGCTGGCCCACCACCTTTTAACCAAGTCAAACGGGTCGGCCTTTTCCCAGGAATGGGCCTCTGTTGGGTCATGCCACGTGTCGACGTATCATAGGTGCCTTCGGTCCAATGAGTGGATGACATTTGTCTCAACGGTGAGACGACACGTGTTTACTCCAGCCAATGATGATTTTACACGTGGAAAATCCCCATTGGTCGGGGCTGTTAACGGGTTATCGGGTCCAAAATCGGACCCGATAGCTTAACGGCGTTCCGTTACGGTGCATGCCACGTATCGGTCACCCTTGACGAAAGCACTTCTATGACGCGCGAATTATCATCATGGAAGTGGCCACTTCCGTGATGATAATTTTGGTAATGTCATGGAACACTTCTACTATAGCACAGGTATGACTATCTTGATTCTGTCATAAAATTGTCATGGATGTACATGCATGACAGAAAACGTGACCTACTGTGACAAACACGTATCATCACGGAAGTGTATTTTTTTTGTAGTGAAAGCTCTCGAACACTGTCAAGCGAGTCTGAACTACTCTGTAGCAGGACAGTCCAGCCTGTCCAGAACTCGACTAGCAATTCGGCCTCCGTCCCAGACCCAATCAAGCGGTGACATTTGTGCTGCGCATACATAACTACGCACTCAAAATACCATGGGCAGGGACGGAGGCACAGCTAGACCATGGTCCATAAGGTGGCTTAACTGCCCCTGGATCCGCATACCTTCATTTTTTTTCTTTTTCATTTCAGGTTTTTCTCTTCTCGAGGCTTTTCTGATAACCTGAACATCGGACCTATCACGGGACGGATACACCAAGAAGGCAAGGGGCTTTGACGTACAAGGGAATACCCAGGTGGTCTCTGCTAATGATCATTATACCTATTTTAAATACCCGCACGCAGCTCGCCCTTGGTCATGGCATGTCAAATTACCTTATGTGCTTATTGCATTACTTGTACAAATACGCCTTGACACTTTAATCAAATTACAATGGAAATTAACTTGCAGCTCAATATTTGCGGCGTCAGCTTATTACTTGATTTTTTACTTGTCTTTGTATTTTTTTATCAATTGCACCCGTACACTCTGGTACGCCTTAATTCACCAGGGGCTTCATCATACCCCATAACACGACAATATAGCCCAAACACTTTTATAGTATAGTTCGGCACCCCGAACTTATAGCATTATATGCATTGGCTCCGAATCATGTCTTTGGTCAATAGTTGGGTTGCCCGGCTCCTGTGCTTACTACCTTACGTTCCGCTATATCGTCTAGGGTAGTAAAGGGAGAACTACTATGATTATGTCCCGATTCTTCCGGATGAGCACCTTAGTAGAGAAAGACGAAAACTAACTGTCATGATGAGCCGAGAGCTGGTCAGCTGTTCGAGATGTTTCAAATCCTTAGAGATTTTTTCCGCATTATGCGAGGAATCAGTTTTTATCCGATTCGGCGTGTATAGCGCCCCAAGTACAGCCTTCCTAACACCAGGGGTTGCGCCAAAATTTTCATTGTCAAACTCCTATAGCTAAGTGAGGGTGATAAAGCCGTATAGTCCGATTTCCTTGTTCATTACACTAAACACCTCCTTTAAGGACCAAAATGTGGAGTAAAGAGTGTTTAGATTTATCCCAAACACCCCCGTACTATATACATGGGGGCAGAAGCCGACGACTGGCCAACTCTCAGATTTCATAAATGGCCGCACAGGAGGTAAAATTTTAAACAAACAAGCATTATATTACATAAAGATCTTGTTTCATATTACAGGACAGGTTAACATGAATGTATTCATGGGAATATGATATCCTTAGCACATTGCTCCGCCACAAGGCGGGATCCTCCAGGACACTGTCAAAGTACAGCTCGGGTCGGCGGTGCTCCTTCCCCTCAGACGGCCCCTCGGTCATCAGCTTTGTGGCATCCATCTTCGCCCAATGCATCTTAGCGCTGACAAAGGCCATCCGCGCGCCTTCGATACAGACCGACCGCTTGATGCCTTCAAGCCATGGGCAGGCACTAACAAGCCACTTCACGAGTCCGAAGTAGCTGTTGGGCATGGGCTCGGCAGGCCATAGCCGGATTATTAAGTCCTTCATGGCTAGTTCGGCCACCTTATGCAGCTCGGCCAGCTGTTTCAGCTGATCGCTAAAGGGCACTGGATGTTCTGGTCCAAGGTATTGAGACCAGAACAGCTTCTCTGTAGAGCTCCCCTCTTCGGCTCGATAGAATTCTGAAGCGTCTGATACGCTGAGCGGCAGATCCGCAAACGCCCCTGGAGAACTCCAAATCAGGGTCAGTAAGAGGAGCCATTCCTTCCCATATTTGCTCTGCATTATAAAAGCCTTACCCGCCACGATTTTCTTGGCCGCCTGGATTTCCTGGAGGGTGCTCTGGGATT